>NC_134965.1:2133600-2201100 GCF_965638725.1 Aptenodytes patagonicus | reverse complement strand
GCCAGTTTGGAGAAGGAGGAGAGACATCTCTTGTATGTCAGCACATGGCAGACATGAGTGAGTTACCGAAGCCGGCCCCCGTGGGAGGGGAAGCAAGCAAGTCCTCTTCTTTAAGAGTGAGGTGGTTTCCCTTCACTTCACGGTCATTTGTTTTAGTTTAAGTGGGTCATTGTCTTTGGTGTTGGTAAATGCGTAGAGTTCTGTACAGTTTGAGTCCTTCCAGCTGTGAATTACGTACCGGTTGTGTAGGGACAAGCATATATTCCTGTTGGGTAGTTTTAGCTTAGCGTTGCTGGAGCATGGATCCAGTTTCAATAGACAAAAGATGAGAGTTGTCTTCTGTTCCTTTATTGATGTGCCACTGTAAAATTCTGCCTTGTGCTGCTGTTACTGTGCCACGTATTATGTCTGCTGTTTTCCAGCACTTCTTTTTATGAGAAAAAGTCGAAGTTTAAGGAAGGCAGGTTTTGTGGCAAAGGCGTCGTGGCAAGGCAGGAGCTCAGAGACAGGTATTTCCTGAGTGCAACCTCCAGTGAGGCACAGTCCTTGCCTGCCTTCATTTTCTCACTGGTGAAATAGCAATAACCCCCCCTCGTTCAGCAGGAACACTGAGAACCTAAATTAAACAAGGTTTGTGCGTATTGACAAGAAATGATTGAAGGTGCTGTAACTGTGCGGGGTGGGAAGAAAACATGTGCTCTTGAGCTCTCTTCTGTTGGGTATGGAGGAGAGGAGAGTCCTTGATAAATCCAATGCATGTATCAAAGTATTCCTCAATTCAGAGAGGAACTGCTAACATCTCTCCCTTGCATGTTAATAATTATTTTTAGGAGTTCTGAGGAAAGATGTAAGGCTGCCTTCGGTAATGCTTTGTGAGAAACTGCTGTCTCACTCCCTCTCACTTTCTCTGAAGGACCCCATTGGTGTACATTTTAGATTTTGTATTGAATTTCCTGTAGATCTCTCCTGCATCTTTTTATGATAGCTGCCACGCAGGATAGCTCTGCTGAATTTTCCTCCAAGATTAAATTGGTTGTTCTGATTCTTCTCATAGTCTTTTTATTTTCCCCTTCCCAACAGTCCTCCACATCCATACCAATGGCTTTGCATCATTCTCATTCTTTGCCTGCATTTGTAAATCACCGTGTCCTCTTGTAGCAGGTATTTTTATTGATTACTCAAAAAAGGTAGTCGAGCTAAATAGCAAAGCTGAAATGGGTCTTAAAGAAGTGCTATTCCTGTAGCATGATAAAAATGAACGTTATGAACAAGAGTGAAACTCAACACACACAACATCAACACCAAACTCGGTGTAAAAGCTGGCTGGACCCACTGTTCCTGGGAGATCAGAAACCCTCTTGGCTTGGGAGTAAATTCAGTGGTCGTCCACAGCCCTTCAGAATTTGCGCAGCATGGAATGGAGTTGGCCTGAATTGCTGGATAATAGGAGGTCCAAAGCATTAACAAGCTAGCCGTGGAAGTAAGAGTGGAAAGATGTGAATGTTTAGGGTTTTATAAATTCACATAATTTAAGGCAATGAGGGTATGATCTGCCGTGACCTCCTGTATAGCACAGGCCGTGTGATCTCCACTAATTAACTGCACTGCCTTGAATACAATAACTCTGACTGAACAAGGGCACAAAATTTAGGCAAGGTTTTAATTTTTCATTTAAATTTTTTCAGTTAGGGAAAATCTGCCCTGTTTTTAAGTGAATAATAAGAAATTATTCCCCATTTTTAAAATATGCACCAGTCTAAATTTATCTGGCTTTTACCCATTGCATCTTGTTATTCACTTGCTTTTTAGATTGAAGATAAAGCCTACAGAGGTGTTTGTGAAGAGAGCATGTTTGAAATCTCAGAGCCTTCCTATTACTAGATTTTCAAAGGAGATGAGAATCAAACTTCCAATCGTTGGGCATCTACAGTCTGTAAAATAGAGGGAGCCTCTACCTCTCTAAAAAGTCCCTTGTGAAATTCCAGGGCTCTGTATTCCTAGAGAGCATCTCTGGAGAAAGCAATGAATTTCCGTGCTCTACCCAATCCGTCTCAAAACTGTACATCACAGACTGAGCAGTTTAAAATTCTTTTATGCACGCTGTATGAGGTGCAGGTGGTTTGCTGGGATTATGCAGACAGAAACCCAGTGTGGATTTTTGCCTGTGGGGTAGCGGTGACCACAAAGATCAGAGACATGAAGCTTCTGCTCCTTCTAGGCCTCCCATGGCTCCCCATATTCCCAGACAGACTTGTTTTGCAAGATGCACCCCCTTCTATTTCAGTATCTCCTTTCTTTCTTGACAAAAGGTTTAATGGGAAGTCCTGTCTTCAACATTCAGGATGTCTCCTGGCCCTTCCATGGGGTTCCCCTTTGGAAGAGATAATTTCTAACAGTGTGAAGTCTCAGTTCTGTTGCAGCTGAAAAAGGAACATACGGGCAGTCTTACGACAGCGCTGTGTTAGCTACAGCCCTGCTTAAACACAGTTGTTGCTGGCAAAACTCTTGCATTTTCCAAGACTTGCCTGGACAAAGATAATTTTTCTGAACACTGTGCTAAAAGCCAGCTATTCAAAGCAATACCTTACCTTGACTGTGCCAGGTAATTTGCCACTGCTGATAACAGTCATGAGTCGGTGATATCATTTATGATCCAGGCGTTTTTATCACCTTACTCTGGTGGTAGGTTAATGCAGCAGTGAAACAAAAAAACCCAAATCATCTTTCTTATACCCCTGCCAGAATTGCATTGGTGGTAAACTCAGGGCCTGGTTTTCCCATGAAAATGGCTCCTAAAACAGAGTTTTGGGTCTTATCTGAAGCTCCCATCTTTCTGCTGTAAGTATAACCGTATAGTTGAGCACTGTGAGTCCCAGGGTTTTTATGCTACAATGCTGCAGAAGGCAATGTCGGAGTAATAGCTTTTTCTCCGAAGAGAGGAGGCACACCCGGGTTTAGGATTGATTACAAGAGGGCCTCAGGAAGAGTGAGCTGGAGAAGCCCAGCCTAGAGAGTCAATTAGAAGTAGCCCATACCTACATGGGCTGTTTGTACATGCTGAGGTACCACTTCTACCACTGCTTGTTGGGGAAGGGGGAAGCCCCAGCGGCCGAAGCTCCATTGCACAGCGTCCCCCCGACTATCAATATTACTACCTTTTCCCAGGCATTCCATGAATAACAAACAGTTGAGTCCAGCTGATAAATCAGGGATATAAAATTATGCTTACATCTAAACAGAGGAATGCAACTCCTGTTTTAAATCCAATTAATATAATTGCACCATTCTGAAAAAAAATAATGCATTTATTTCCTAATAAGAGATTACAGCATCGCATATGTCAAAACAGGAAATTTGAGGCAGGCAGGCCAAAGTGTGCCATTGTCTTTGCAATTTATATTTACTTGTTGTAGATTTAGAATAGTCCTTCTCTTCCCTCGGGTCTAGCACAGACAATTGATAAATTGCACAAAAATTATAAAGGCAGCAATAAATATTAATAATAATAATATATAACAACTGTGCAAGTGATGAATTGTAAAACAGAGAATGGAAAAGGGAATGAACCCACAGCATAGAAGCCAGTTTACAGGGCTGAGTACACAGTCTGAGTTATTTTTCTGGCATTATGACAATAAGGAACATTTATGGGAGTTTGCAAACAGCTTACAACACAAATAATTTTGTTTCAGGTTATATTTATAGGGCTTAGTTAAGAGTTTTTTAGTATCCATTAAAATCCAATGTTCAGAGGTTTATAGCTCAGCTGTTAAGGTCTTATCCCTAAGGATCAATTGTTTTGGGTTGTTTGGGGAATTGTTATTATTATTTATACAATTCAGTTTAAATTGCTTAGCCTAATGTAAAGATACACAGCTCAAAAGCTAAAGAGTTCTTGTTGTTTGGTAAAGAAGAGGAGAGATGGCTTTTTAGTCTTTATTTTTTTGTTTCAGATATTATTTCTACAACTATTTTATCTTGCAAATCAATTTAATCTCTCTTCATGTGTGTTTCAGTAGCCATTTTGTGGTCAGAGTTGCTGCAGCCTGTAAAAGAGAACAACCCCTGTGCAATGTTATCAATATTGTATTGCTGCTTCTTTGTGTGCATTTCTGTAATTTAAAATAAAAATAGTTTTCAGTTGAAATGATATAATTTGCTATAGGTCATGCCATTTAGTTGGTGGAAGATGAGATCTGTATTGAAAATAGGCATGATGTTTCTAGGGCCTGATCCAAGTCTTAATACTTTTTTCTTCTTCCTCGTCTTCCTCTTTTTCTTCTATTTACTAAGACCAAAATTCTCTAAGAAAAATGCCCTATTATCCTGCACGCTTTATAAGTGAAAAGTAACCAAATCCTAAGGAGCGTACCATTTAATAACCCAAATAGATGAAAAGTAGAGGGTTGACAGAAGAAGAGACTAAGTGACTTGCCTGGGGTGATACTGATAGCCAGTGACAGAGGTGGATCTTCTGAGTCCTAGCCCAAAGCCATCTCTCCTCCATCATGTTACTTTTCAACCTACAATGAAGTATTTTTGGTGAGAGGTGAGTCAGATCCAAAGAGTATTACTGGATCACTACCACTTAGGTAGATATGGAGGGTTAAGAACCTGACACATAGGGAAAAGGTCAAATAAGATATCTGATAGTTGCATTTCATAAACAGACATAGGAGCATTTGAGCCAAATGAACTGTGTATCTTGAGAAAGAATATTTTGAATTCTTAAAATGCACCTATCTGTGGAATTAATACAGTGGCTGTTCTTATTTAAATCCTTTTCCATTGTATCAAGTTTCCTTTGTGGCAGTATTTTCTAGCTGTTTCTTGTTTAATTCTAAATATTCATGACATTAATTCTATTTAAGTCCTATGCTGTTATCTGAGACAAAATGTCAACATTTTTCTGACAAACTACTGTATCCATTGCATACAGTGGAGTCCCCAAGGAACCTGTTTGTGGTGGCTGACTATCAATCTCTGATTGAAAACCTGATTGACCCCAATAAAAGCTTGGTAGTTCTCATTTCCCCATGTAAAATGATCCAAACAGCTCAATAGCCATCCAAGATCTATAGAGTGTTTTTAGCCTGTACATAATTCATCATCTCAATTATTGTGCTTTTTTAACTTCTAATTTTGGAATATCAGAACTTTTCCATTGGGTCAATAGAACCCTTGTTACTCTCTTTTTGCCCTTTCCTCTCGTGTTGCAATCACACAGGACCCCAGGTTCCTTTTGGGCCCTGGAGAAGCATCTTTTCTTCCTCTTTGCTTCCTGCCACAGCCCTTTTTGTGGATTATTCTTTTTACTTGGCTATATGAACCGTAAGCTCTGGACCTTCCAAGTTCTGTAATACTGTTACCTGCAAAAGAAAACAAGCTGTTGCCTCCAACCTATTGATTCTGTTTTCAAAGTTAACTCAACCCTCACTCAGTTTTTTGTCTTGTAATTTCTGTTTCTGGCAGTGATGAAGAAAGGAAGAAACTCTCTGACCCCAGACCGCGAATGTAAAGCTGACAGTAAAAAAGCATTTAAGAGGAGTTCTCTGTGAGATACTGAGGTCAAAATTTGGCCATCTGGCAGTTAGGAATAGACATGTGTGAAGGCACGCCAGGCACCTGCTGAAGGCAGATCTGCAGTAGCAAAGTCTTCAAAGGTCTGCTTGCTGCTTCTCAGCCATTGCATGGTTTTCATTTGTAGCTTCTCTTATCGAGCACAATTTCTAAATGAGGATGGTTGCTTCACTTTAAGGATGTACAAATGACTTGCCCTCACCTGTCAAGCATGATCCTTGTATTTTACCAGGCCCATTATGAACGCAATCTTTCTGTCGAAAATTTGCATACCTCCTTTCTTGAAAAGTAATGACAGCAATTTCTTTCCCTCCGCTCACTTTCTGAGTGTCTCATTTAACAGCACCTGTGAAACCGACAGGCGCAGAGATGAGAAGTGAAAGAGAGCAGTTGATTAAATCATCATCAAGTCGGGCCTCAGAAAGTCAATTCTGCTTCCCGTCTGCAATGATATCCTTTTATCTTAAAGTAATGAGCTATGGCACTTTTGCATCGGGTAATGCGATAAGTTCTATTAGCATGTTCCATTTGCTTCACAAGCAAGGGCAAGTCATTTCAGCAAGCTCATATCACTGCAATCAAAGCAATTGGCTTCACAGGCAGAGAAGAAAGAGGAAAGGCTCAGGGTGATTTTTATGGATCACAACACAGTGGAAAAAATAGATTCTTGTATTATTTTAACCCGTAACATGCTTTGCTTCTTGTCCATCAGGATATTTTGATTTCATTAGCCTGTAAGTACCTGGAAGACGCAAATTCCAAACTGAACTCTTGAGCTAAGACCAGGAGTTATGAAAAATAGGAATCTTTTCTTATAGAGATACACTGGCTAATGCACTATTAGGCACTGACTTCATTAAACACTGATTAGTATTAAGTCTTTGCTATTGACTTAGTCCACCAGTGTAAATGCACATTTTTATTATTATTTATTTTTTGAACCTGACAAAGTACTCATCAGTTGAGAGGATGCTAAAAATGACATTACACACTGCAAATTGTCGTCATCAGTTGAGAGGATGCTAAAAATAACCTAACATACTGCAAATTGTCTACAGCCAGAAAGGCAGGTAAGGAGGCAGCAAATGTACATTCAGAGTCCCAGAGGCAAAGGCACATAGTCATTTTTTCATATAGAGTATTGAGGAATTGAGGCAGGGAGTTCATGCTTCTACTGCAAAAGAGAATGACTTCCTAAAATTAAGATTCGTTTGTGTATGTGGCCAACAGCTGCTTGGTGCCCAGTTAGTCCAGTGGAATTTGGATGCCTGAGTTGTGGCAGGCACTTTCTGAAGATGCTGAGCTGAGTAACTCGTGACATCATTGGCTTTCTAATGGTACATCTGGAAAGCCCATTTAATCTTCCACTAACATTGGTGGGAGCATCGTCCTGTACTTTGGGGATGGCTGGATTGGGCCTTAAGCACTTGTGGGATCATTGAGAAATGACACCATAAGGGAAGCCATCGGGAGTGATAACTGGGGGAAAGAAGTTGCACTTTTCCAAGAACTGCAATAACTTACTAGTCTCAGCTCCGTTTCCAGAGAGCAAAGGAAAATGTGTTTCTTACAGGGCTGGTTTCTCTTCATCCTTCTCTGGGGCTGTGCCTGGAGGTGACTGAGGATGTCAGTAGCCTGTTTCCCCTGGGTGAAACTGAGCCCTGAGCAGAGAGCCAGGACAGAGGGCTGCAGCTCTGTCCCTGGCAGCCCTCAGGCAGGCTTTGCACTCCCGTGGGCCCTGCTGCCTCCCCGGCCATGCACAGGAAGCCTTCCAGTCTCTCCCATTCACACATAGCTACTAGCCTTCCCCTTCAAGTGATATCCCTGGGAATACAGGGATTGACACAACAGAATCAAACCTCAAAATAGGACTCATGTTTAGCTGTCTTTCTGGAGGGAAATCCCCCTTCGCTTTACAAATAAGCTCACTGTGCTCTACCAGGAGTATGTATCCCACCCACCGGTTGCCTAGGATATATACACATCCTATATAAATATAAGGTGGATCATCTTTATCATGGATAGTAATGTAATCTGGTGTTTTCATTTTAATACTCAAAATATAATTCTTTCTTATCAAACCATTGTTTTGTTGATGGTAGAGCTAGAAGGAGCCACTAATTGTGTCATTTTGCTATATAAAACAATCGTAAAAGTCCTGGGAGTGAGAAATTAAAAAGAGTTATAGCTGAAAGTGGTTCTAAGTTCTGAATATTTTTCCTGTAAGGGGCCAAGATAACTTTAAATGTCCAAGACTGATACATTTCATCTGAAGTGAAGTAGTTTGGATAAAATGGAATTCAGATTAGAGGTCAACATTGCAATCTTTTGTCCAGACTAAGGTAATTTGTGTAAAATGGGACTTTTCTGTGGATAATCCATAATTTTAGCTTTTGAGAAAGCAGACCTTAAACTTCTCAGACCATCTCTGTTTCAGAGTCATTCCTTACAGTGAATCACTGTGGATAATGGTGAAGAATTGCTAAGCAGACTGTGATGTTAACCAATTTGCGAGAGGCTATATATAAGATTCCTTGGCAAGGAGCTCCATGCTGAATGCTACTTGCAGGCAAAGTCAGAGATAGGAAAGAAAAAAGTGAAATTCTTGCTCTTAGTTTCTTTGTGACTCTGCCTGTCTCCATTTCATCAATTAGAAAATTGCCCATTTATTCCCTGTCTGTGTCTCCTTTCATCTAGGAGATTTTTTTTTTCTCCTTTTTTCTTGGAAGCAAAGGTATAGCTAAAATATCATCTTTGCCCTTTCCAGGGCTGTCAGTTTGTCATTGGTGGATAGATGGACAAGAATATTGTAAATGTCAGTGTGAGCATGGCTGAGGTCTGGGTTTTCCCTCATTTTCTTCAGATTTCTTTTCAGCAGACGGATGAGTAGAATCACTTTGTTCAGTGCTGGCGTTTCAGCAGCACTGACTCCTTTGGTGGCAATGATAAATGGATCCAAGATATGAAATAGCTGTTCCAGCAAAGTCCATTGAGCAGAATAGAGAACAATGCCCTCCTCAATGTCATTGTACATGATATATTCAATGATTGCCACTTTTTGCACAAGAATGTGTTCAATCAGCAAGGTACATAGAAATCCATAGTGTTGCTTCAGCCTGAATGAGCTGGTGAGGTGGCACAGACCTTTACTCAGCTTGATTTGGACCAGACTCTCTCAAGCTATTAAAATGGGCTCAAATTATAGCTGTAACCTCATAGGGTGTCTGATTTTTGAAATGTGGCATTGGGATCAGTCTCATTCTGCGGGTGCTGTGGGAGACGTGCTGTGCATTTTAACTTGCGCTCCCTTCAGCAGGGGCAGGGGATTTGGGAGGTACAACTAATCTTTAGCCCAATCCTTAGAGTTTTCCTTTTCTTCTACAAAACACAGCAGCAATTAAACCTCAAATGGGAATTGAAAAGTTATTTTTCCACTTCCCACTGCAGTTACATGTGTGCGTACTCCGTATTGTAGGGAATGCATCTTATGCTTTCACAACCCGGACTGATAGCAGTAATTTAGAAGGTTTAAGCTGGGGCAGAAAGAAGAGCTTTCTTTTTTGTTCGTATGAAGACCTTACGAATTTGTATGTTCCCTCCTCACCCTGGGTTGATTTTAGGAACAACTATTTGAATTTTGACTGCAGCACACATATGAAAATGCAAGTTTGTGGGTTACTGATTCTGATTAGCGCTTCTTGAGCATGAAGTTGCAGAAATACTGCAAAATGAAGCTTGAACACTTGGCACGTGTGTGTCAAGTGACATGGTGGCTGGTTGTCTGCACACTTAGTTATTAAAGGTGTTTGAACAGTTAAAATGATAACTATGGCCACTTTGAGCAAGTCATTGTCAGTCTGGTCTCGTTATTGCCCCTGATTATATAGAAATTAGGAGCAACCTTAACGTTTCCATATGTCCCTTAAGAATTTAATCTGCGGAGCTAGTTTTGAGCGAGCTTTATATGTCCCTTGCTTTGGATTTGGTTTGTAGTGCTGTAGGTCCTTTGGGAAAACCGTTAAGAGTCCCTTCTGCCCAGTACAAGACTTTCAAAAGCGTAAAATAGCCATTTCAAAGGCTCCTTCCTCTGAGGGGCTTGTCAGGCCGTGGTTTGAAAAGAACTCACAGCATTTTGTGCCATGCTCATTTGAAAATTTGGCCGTCATGGGAGCTGTGGGTGCTCAGCAGTTTTGCTAATCTGGCCTTCATTTCAGTGCCTAAATGAGAGCTAAGGGCAGGTTGGTTGGGTGGGTTTTTGATAATGTAGGCCAGCTTTTGGAAATTTGGCTTTGGACTCTTCTCAAGCCTGGCCCCGGGTGACTGCAGTCAGTCATGACGTGTGTTCAGTGTGGAGATAGTAAGTGCCTTAAGCCTGAGAATGAGAGAAAGAAGCCTCTGTTTGTTCAGGTGTAAAATGTGTCTGCAGCCTCCTTGTCCTGATTTGTCACATTATCACTCGCAGCTTCCAGTGAAGTTAGTGGCAGTTATCCAAAAATCAGGCCGTGCTATCTCTGAATGATATTTTGGATTCCCAGTTATTTACAGAATATTCCGATGCAGCGCGTGTACAGAGCCATGGTTTCCTGAAACAAGACATGGGAGAACACTGAAAAATTATCTTTTTTAATAGGCACAAAATACTGAAACTTGGCCCAAAGCAGAAGGCCAGTACAAAGCATTTGCGTCACTTCAGTTCCAAAACAGTCTGGTGCTCTGAGAACCACAAAGCACGTAAATAATTTTACTTTTTTCTATGGCCCTGGGAGGTAGAGAAATGCTAGAGGAATTGAGGAATTGAGCAAGCAAGGCAGACTCAAGTCTTCAAATTGTCCAGTAATTCTGGATAATCAACTTCACGGTTGTCGGCTTTGGTTTCCAAGACCTGTTCTCCAGAAGTGGTTAGCAGCCAGCAGAAGATGGAAACACCTTGTGCTTTAGCACCTCTGGGAAGAAAATGCATCCAAAAATGTAAATGAGCAAATCAGAGCAAGGGCCACTGGGGAGTGTGTGTGCAAGCGCAATGCCTGGAGTGCCTAAACAGCAAAGTAGACTCAGGCATGGGAAGAGCATACAATTGCTCCAATTCAGTTTCCAGCCTGAGCAGCAAACCTCTTCCCCTCTTCTGCAAGTCTTTTTGGAGTTACCGCTGCACATAAGTTGTCTGATTCTTTCCATGAGCCGAAGGAAATCCATGTATTTAATCCTCAGGGAAAATTCGGTTTAACATGGCTGTGCAAAACGTGCACATGTAATGTGTATGCCTGCACACAAACACACATGTATACATGCTGAATGTATCACCCCAATGCAGTGCATAAAGCCCTTTCCTCCTGTCCCTCCTTTTTTGCTTTCATACAGCTTGTCCATAAAACTCTGCTATTGGAACAGGACAGCGCTGCTGGATGATGGGTCTCCTTCTCTTGCGCCCCACCAACAAAACCTCTTTATGAGTGAAATAGATGCCTTGTGTGTGCAGGACTCCTGGCATTTTACAAAGTGTATCTGGAGCCAGGCTAGGCAAACGTTAGGAGCTGTTTGCTGAGTGCATTTATTGCCTTTGCATAATTTATGAGCTGGAGGGGTTTGACCATCATTCGTCTCTGCCAGAGGCTGGCACTGAGGGCTCTGGAGGATGGAGCTGTAAATTGGATGGTGCGCTCCTGCTGAGCTCACAGCAAAGTCCTCGGGTCAGTATGGGAATTTAATACCAGGAATGGAACTGTTTTCTCAGAGTGCCATGTGGGCCTCCGTGCAGCAGAGGCTTTTTTGGCAGCCACAGTGACTGGCCAAATCGCGAAGCTGTCAGTCACTGGGCATGTTGTGAAGGGAGCCTGAGCATTTTTAATCGGCTTGGCATCCGTGCTGCTTCCATAATGGACACCAGTAGGTCTCAGTCCTTCGCCATATGCTTAACTCTGGAGACAAGGTGCTTCTGGGTATAGCAGTAATTATTTGATGTGGAATTAAGCAGACCTTGAAATTAGAACTGGACTGTCAGAAAGCAGGAGGCTTAACACTTTGATGGAAATAACTTCCCACCGACATCGCTCTGTGCACTTTCTCTGCAGATTCACTCAGATGCGGGTAACTGTTTTGCTGGCAAATTCAGAAGTCACTGCTGGCAAGCACTCTTCTCCCCAAGTACCTCCACACTGCAGAAAACACAAAACCCTGAGCTCTTTCCAAGCTTATGAGTCGGGAAAAACTTAATCCACAGTGGAGGAGAGATTCCTTAAACCAGACAAAAAATGGTGAGAGAAGGGGAAGCTGCAGAGCACCGTGAGCACAGCTGGGTCACAGGACACATGCACGTGTGCCCCAGCAGCAGGAGTGGATGGCATGTTAAAACCCTCTGAACCCTGCTGCTAAAAGGGAATCATTCTTGCCTGCTTATACCTCCGCTTTTTACCCCCTTTCTTTCTCCTTTTGGATTCAGGTATTGCAATCAGGACTTGTTTGTCTGGAGGGTGGGCAGGGGACAGGGACAGGGGACACAAACAAATGGAGCAATTGGTTCTGAGCTCCCTGTTTTGAAACATGTAAGATGTGTCACACATTATAATGCATCCTAACACATAGAGCACACAATGCAGGCACCCCAGAACTGCTGGGCCCTCCTGGCTGCAACCAAGCAGTGGAAGAAGGTGCTGTAGCCCAAAAGCTGAATTTTTCCCACAACTGTAAAATAGAGATAGTAAATGGGAATTCTTTGTGACATGCTATGATTTTCATGGATAAAAATCCATGCACGTTTGCTTTTTTGTAGATGTAGGGCCTTGCTTTGCGAACATGCTTACTTCATACCAAAATCTCATACGTGTAGTCACGATGAAGTCAAAATGCATAATATGTACAGGGTAAGGGTATAAGTACTTTATATAAATACCATACTGTTCTAGGAATTGTGCAGTTTTCCTTTTGTCAGTTAAGTACACTCTCTTCATTGACTTGATCGTCATATGAGGGTTTCAAATTTCAAGGTGAAACTCTCATATCTTCATGTTCCATCTCATTTGTTTGTTACTAGAGTATTTAGGTGCAACTAGTGCTATATAAATAATTTCAGTTATTAAATAAATTTCACTTTAATTTCTGTCTGGAATTATTTGAAAGCAGATTGTAATTTTATCTAATTTTTCCTTCGTTTTAAATTATTTGAAAGATACCTAGAAATATTTCTTAGCTTTAATTTGTTAGTATGTAGCTCATTGGTGTGGGGAAGGCACCGTTTCACCCCCTGTACTGATGAAGACGAGGAAGAAGCCAGTGAAACAGAAAAGTTACAGTTAAAGAACACACAGAAGATGACTTGATTTGTGCAAATCAAATACGTACATTTGTGGGTGTATTTGGCTATGTCTATTCACATTCCATTGTATAGTTAACCTTTGGAATTCACAAAGCGTAACTAATTTCAATGCAACTTGGCTGTCTTATGAAAATACTCAAAGGCGCATTAAACAGAATACAAATGCATAAAGGGCTCAACTGACTGCTGTAATGACGTAACACAAGCAGCTAGTCCTTGATTTAGGAAAGCCTGGTTCTCCTGTTTGGTGATCTTACGCTTTCCTTCAAAACATCTGCCATTAGATTTGCAGAGGTTTGAGTTCATCCTTGAATGATACAGACAATTTAGTCCTCTAGAATCTAAAACTAGAGTTTAAAAAAACAAAAAACAAAACAGAAGGAGGTGTTTTCCTCATTCTTCTGCTGTGGAGATAGCCAAGTGTGACAACTCCATAGTTAACCAGACTTAGCTGGGATGAATCAAATCTGTGTCTAAGAAAGAAGCAGCTAGGTGCGAGTCAGTTGCATGGTCCTCACAGTCCTATTTCCAGCACAGCTTTTATACTTCTAGCAAATGTAAACGTGTTTTGGGTTTCTGATGCTTATCTGTACTGAAGCTTGATTCATCTAGTCCTCTTGTATTTCTGTAACAGTAAAAGCTATTAAAAAATTGAGCAATGGCACTTGATAAATAGCAAGACCCACTAGTGTAACTGTTCAGCATTTTATAGTATTACAGTGTTTACTATGATACCTGGGCTACTCTTGAATTATAGAGAACCTCAATGAATCAATTAATTTGGCATGTTCTTGCTTCCGCTGTGATCTCTGAATTCTTTAGTTCAGCAGCGGTAAGCAAAGACATAGGATGAACCCTCCAAGTGGCCCTGGAGTAAAATGGTAGCCTTCAGATGCTTCTCTTCTGGGATAGGCAAACCTAAGCCATTTCCATACCCTCCTATCTGAGAAGCCTTTGAAGCCGATTTATTGACAGGCAGTATGAGAAATACTGTCCATCAAAAGAAAACAAAGCAGTCCTCTAATACTGTTTTTCTTCTTCCCTGACCCAGTTTTGGGGTCTAAATGTGCTCAGGCACCATCAGCTCCTGTCCCTGTGAATTCAACTAACAGAGGGCATTGCAACTGGCTTTTGTTGTTTTCAGTGCAATTTTTTCATAATTCAAACATACAAATGTATCATCTTCAACAACAGTGTGGGGGAAAATTCCCTCCCGTACAGTAATTGAGCTTTTTCTTAAAGGTACCAGATTTGATGCTACAGGGTTTATGAGTGTTTCAGCCATCTTGTTCGTAGAAATCTTTCTCTTTTTTTTTCTGTAGCAAGTTTCTCTTACCTGTTCTTTTTTCCTTTTTGTGTTTCAGTGTGACAGCGACAGTGATCAAGAAGAAAAGGTAAGAAAGGGAATCGGTATGGGAGCAAAAATGATTTGTTGGATTCACTTATTCCTATTATTCTGTTATTTATTCAAAGTTTCTTTTTGGATTGATCTAAAGAATCTCTATACAAAGGAAAGACTTTGTTTCCTTTAATTTAATTTTGGAATAGACCTCCAAGGAAAGAGAATATTAATGAATATTTTGGAGGCTACACAATTCATCTTCAAGCATATTGATGCCACGGTTTGTGTGGGTTGTTTATGAACACCAGTCTCAATACCAAATCTTTCCATGGCTACATTTTCCTTTGGAAAGTTCCAACAGCAACCAAATATATGTTTGTAACCCTCGAATTTACACTTTTTAACAGTTATTTAACCACCGTTATCCCCTGTTTTGCTTCTCTGCAGGCAAGGGTCTTCAAACTCAAATTGAAGTGTTATGGTTGATATATATATATCTGTTTCTTAGAAACAACATTTGGAAACTGTACATTAAGTCAAGTGACACAACTTGCTGATAATTATCTCAGTAACTGTGGGTTTTTAAGTGGAAAAAGGGAAGAATGTCATGCTGAAAAAGAGTCAGGCACTGATCTCCAATGCTGTTCATTGTTTAGAAGGCCAATAGCAATGAAGAACTGGTATTCACACATGCACATTTTTCGGTCTTACTTTATGTTGTGAACAGACTAACATCTACCTTTCCTCTTTGGCAAAAATGAAATACTCATTGCATAAAAACTGGTCTAATTTCTTTATTTCTAGGTTGGATTTTGTGATTTTCATTTGTATGTTGAACCTTAAGGGATGTTTTGATAATGTAATATTTTTTGCCTCCTGTTTCACTGGATAAATTGGAGGATGGAAATTGGGGGAGGGTAAAATAACGCCAGAAAATATTGTTCATACAATAACATTGAATTGTTTAGAGTTTCATGAGTGGTTCTGTTAACTAGCTTCAAGTCAAGCCAAGAAGAAGAGAGATGACCATGCTGGTATGCAGCTTATACAACAGAAAAGAACAAATATGTTGTAAAATCCACCTTTCATGAATTTAATCAGTTTTCTGCAGGATTTTGTAGCAGGAAGCTAAGGAAATTTTCAAACCACTCTGTATGAAACCACCACAGCTTTGCCCTTCAGCTTTTTCAGTAATTTCCCAAGTAGAGATTTTTTTTCCTCATGTTTCTTAATAATTTGCTAACTATGTTAAAGAACCACTGTTTACTTTGAACTGCAGTGATTTCCCTTTCATAAGGGAACTAATCACTGGAGTTAATCAGTGTGACAACAGAAAAGGGAGGTTCTGTTGGGTTTTTGCACGGAATATTAACCTGCACTTTTAGATATGAATTTTTAATGCATTACCATTACATTCCATCCTGTGAAGTGATTATTCATTTTCAGGATGTTCCTTATGCAGTGGAAGATGATAAACTGAATTTCAGCTCCTGTGTTTATGGCACCCAGAACTAGAAGTGTAATTTCCTGCCACTGCTGCATTTACGGAGCTAAACCTCTGCCAGTTTCACAGTATTTTTCTCTTACGGCGCTCCTATATAAAAAGGCAGAGAGGCAGCTTTTTGGGATGGTGGTGGTGCGTTGGTTCAGGATAGTTTCTGCAACACAATACAGGAGAGACTCAAGGTTGTACCTCATACAGAATATCCCAGTACTTGTGTGGGAAGGATTTAAAATCCAGATGTGTATTTCATCTCTGTGATCTATATTTTGTCTTCCCCCCTAATGAAATGAGATTAAGTGCAGATCCAAATATCCCTGATAACTTAGTGCTTTCCAAATCCCAGAACCAGACCCAGCTTTGAGTTTTATAGCTCTGGCCCAATTCTAAAAGACGACAGCTAACCCTGGTGTATTTATTCAGCCTGTGCTGGCAGCCTAGGCAAAGATCTAAAGGCCTTGTTCTGCTGTTAATTTGAATTCAGCATATGTAGCCTGTTACAAAATGCGAGACATCATCATTTGAGCAGGTCAAGCATATTCAGATGAAGACAAATGGTGCTTATTTGATTTTCTTAAAATCAGGAAATGAAAAAAGTGCTCTCTGGAGAAATCATGTTCTGCCTGACTTAGATGATAGACCAAGGCATGTACCCCAGATAAGAACAGGCGCTCGTCTTGCGGTTTTTATCTCTGAAGGACGGTCGGGACTGTCAGCTCGCTGACATGTGCATTATCCATGTCATTTTAAACAAAGTGACCTGTGGAAAAGTGCACTCTGCCGTGACATGATAATGGGCTGTTGGATGACAGGTAAAGTACACACTATAAAGGAGGCTGTGCGTTATTCCTTTGTTTAACTGACAAGTAGAAACTTCTTTTCTTCAGACAGGCAGGATCTTTTAGATCTCTTTCAATAGGACCCAGAAGATTTTTGAATTTGTGCTTTAAATAAAATAACATTTTTAGGGCCAAAAATACCTATGAGCAAAATGCATTGGGAGAAGTGAGGGTGCCAAACCTCTGTGCAAGATGTTGATCATTTCATAAGTAGTGCTCAGCATCCTCAGTTTTCATTAATAAGCATAGGAGCTGAGGGTACTCAGCAGGATTAGAAGTTTCAAGATCCTTGACCCAAATGTCTTACATCATGATGAGGGTATTAGCCTCCAACAGTGGAGCTGTTCCAGTAGCAAATTGTCAAATTACTCTTGGTCGGTCCTAGGTCAATGTATTCTGAGGATTGTGGAGTTATTCTTCTCCCACCAGAAACATGTTTGCCCACTTCTCTTCAGGAATCTCTCTCATAGATTTTGATATCCTGAAGTATACAGAATGTATGGTATATTGCTGCAGATGAATTCTGTACCTGCTGTTTGGAAAATGGCAAGGAAACAATTTTGCTTCATTTAGGATTTTTGAGGGCAAACCCACACTGATCCTTCAGCGTGCCTGGGAAATAAGAGATCCACGAGAGGTAGAAGTAATGCAAGACAGGTACATATTTCTACTAGAATAAATAAGACCTGGAATCCAGAAAGATAGACCAGTGCCTTTGAATAAAAAATGGCAGATCAGTATGATGAAAGGTGTGTGACAGATTGAGGTGGCTGAAAGATGAGTCGGTTCAAGCATGACTAGATGGGCCACAGTGAAGTAGGAGAAAGCAGGAAGGAGCAGGACCTGGGAAGCTGAGGAGCAGATAAATAGTGAGTGGTGACAGAGTAGGAAAAGTAATGTCTCCTAGGCTGTTAGTATTATTTTTTCCCCACTTGAATATGTATCTATCTGGCTGCATAAATCATTGTTGATATCTGATCTCTATTAGGTGATGGCTGTCCCTCCAATCCATCTTCCCTAGCCTTTAATTGGGAGCCGACAGACAGTCACTTTCTGTCTATGTCTGCCCTCAAATGAGACATTTCTCCAGAGGTTTCTCTGGAAGAAGAAACAAGGATATTTAATTGAAAAATGATGCAGCCCCTGCTTAGCAGTACTGTAGCTAAGGCTGTGTCAGCATCGCAATTTTAAATGACATGTTTTGGGTGGATAATTTATCTATTTATATAGATTCATGCTCCTTCATTCCAATTTGGCAGACAATATTGGACCGGAGCATTCAAAGTAGGCATTTTGCTCTCCTGTTGCTAAAAAACCTGAAGAGGTAGCCAGCATGTCTGTGGAGGGAGAGCGTATTTGGAGGACTTGCATCAGAATATGAAGCCCTAATTCTTAGAGAGATGTCATTTTCCATCCTGGGATCCTTTCAGCAAATACCGCTGGGATTTCTTACTGAATCAGAAAAAAGTATGGATCCCAGGGTGTCATGGTTTCACCCCAGCCGGCAACCAAGCCCCACACAGCCACTCGCTCACTCTCCCCTGGTGGGGTGGGGGAGAGAATCAGAAGGGTAAAAGTGACAAAACCCGTGGGTTGAGATAAAGACAGTTTAATAGGGAAAGCAAAAGCCGCGCATGCAAGCAAAGCAAAACAAGGAATTCATTCACTCCTTCCCATGGGCAGGCAGGTGTTCAGCCATCCCCAGGAAAGCAGGGCTCCATCACGCGTAATGGTGACTTGGGAAGACAAAAGGCCATCGCTCCGAACGTCCTCCCCTTCCTTCTTCTTCCCCCAGCTTTACATGCTGAGCATGACGTCATATGGTGTGGAATATCCCTTTGGCCAGTTGGGGTCAGCTGTCCCAGCTGTGTCCCCTCCCAGCTTCTTGTGCCCCCCCAGCCTGTTCGCTGGTGGGGTGGGGTGAGGAGCAGAAAAGGCCTTGACTGTGTGTCAGCACTGCTCAGCAGTCACGAAAACATCCCTGTGTTATCAACACTGTTTCCAGCACAAATCCCAAACACAGCCCCATACTAGCTGCTGTGAAGAAAATTAACTCTCTCCCAGCCAAAACCAGCACACAGGGGAACTCAGATTTTCTCCATTAAAAAGTCTGTCAGTCTTACTGTTTGAGCAGGTCTCCAGAATCTAAAATTAGGGCAAGCTATTGCACAGCTGACAAACTTAAGTGCAACTGTATTGTATCTTCTGATATCTAGATACAATCTTTAAAATTATACCTGTGGTAATTAATACAATATTAAAAACTTAAGTGCAAACACATAGTTCATATTCTGGAAATAAAAGGAAGTCCTGCTTTGAAAAGATGTAGAAACAGCTTTGATAAGGAAGTCAAGTGCTAAAGATGAGGTAAGGAGTGAGGTCCTTTTTTATTTGCCATCTCTACCATTTCTTCTCACCACTCTGTTTAATTAGACTGATTTTAAAATTAAGGCTCAATCTGAAGCACTTTAGTGATTTTTCACTTCTTAGGAAAATATTTCATTGATCAAGGGGGACTACTTTGCAGTGTACACAGAGTTGTTACTTATGCCTGATTCAAGAGGAGAAGAGGCCTGCTTCTTGCTTGAGTTTTGTCCAACTTTGATAGAATGCACAACTTAAACTTAAAAAAATTACTGCAATTGATGACTTAATTCTGTGTATATCTTAGTGGTACCCAATCAGTTCTCTCTTGATGAGGCTCTTGAATCTCATTAAAATGTGTTCTTCCAGGGCCCAGCAGTGGCTGGCTAGTTACAGCTACAGCTCAAGCACTGCCAAGTGTTCCTGCTGAAACGGGCTTTGCTTTGGGTGGACTTTGTGTAGGATGCAAAGGGAGGAAAGAGGATGGTCAAATCAGTGGCTAAATTTGCAAGGCGTTGGCATATAGTCATAGGGGAAGAATAACAAAAGCTTACCCCAGCTTGGGAGGGGACTAGGATGGGTAGGTGTTGTGCTTACTTAAGAAGCCTATGCTGGTGGGAGCGTGTTGCTTGTGAGACTTCATTATTTTTCTCTTCAAAGAGTGCCATTGAAAGCACCGTAAGAGCCGAAGAATGGTATTTCTTGCATCAGAATGTTTTTAATGTTAATGCTAATACATTTGATTGCATATAAAACAGCTACGAACCAAAGATTATGGCATGGAAAATATCATAAATCACTCTGGTATGCTCAGATAAAAGGAATGGTTATTTGTGTATATCTATACACACACAAAAGCATTCACACATGCACCCTGTGTATGTTTCTGAAGTGCTTTTGGACAATTATTTTGTGCATGGCCTTTGGAGAGAGATTTTGGAGTAGTAGTTTGGCAGGTGTATGTCGCCCACTTTAGTATGTAGACTGTATTTCAGTGTTTGGTAGTTAAATATCCACACATACAAGTGTTTGTATATTTGCGTATGTGTGTGCATTTGTGTGTAGTTTGCTTTCCAGTGTGCTTCTGGCTATGTTTAAAAAAACCCATGATTTTTAGCCCAGCTTTACAAATTCAACTGCTTTAGGTAATTATAAATACTCTGATATATTTATTATAAGAGGAACTTGGCATGGGCCTGCTTAAAACCATGCCTTTCAGTACCACTGAATAAATGCAGAGTTCATTGGTCATGAACTTCAGAAGCCATTTCCTCACTGCCCTCCAGATCTGAAGCGTCCTGCTTAGTTGTGTCTCTGCCGAATAAACAAAGCATCATTTTCAGCTGTGCTGGCCCATGGGTCAGTGCTGCTCTGTTGTTCCCTTTCCTCGGAAATGCAAGCAGGGCACAGCAAATTGTCCTTTCTTCGGAAACAGTAAGAACCCACAGCAACCCCACCATAAACTGTGCTAGAAAACATAAGACCAAGGTAAACAGCTGCTTTGCACAGGGCTGCCTTCTGTATATTCTGTTGCTGGAAGTAAAAGCTCTATCATAAATGGATTAAATGGTGATGAAATTGCTTTATGCCATCTTGTATATTACAGACCACTACCTTTATAGATGGGTGCAATTCATTCTCATGTGGGCAGTTGCAATCAGTTTGGGATTTTTTAGTAGGATGCTTGGAAGCAAAACTGGGGGGGGGGGGGGGGGGGGGGATATTTTTTCCCCTCACTCCTGGGGAGGGAAGAGTTTGGGTAGCACTTGAAAGAAAAGTGTCCACCTGGACGGTGCCAGAGCTGTAGCAGATAGATAGCTGGGAGCCAGCTAAATTTGTGTATGGCTGCCACAGTCATAATATCTGTATTCTTCTTACTGTCTATAAACTCAACCAGTGTTTCAGTTTGGTGTCTACACACCACTGGAGTATAAATAACAAATTATAATTTTCCTGATCTGGAAAATTCTGGTCATCGAGGGAACTCTCAGCATTTATTGAGTTAATGAAAGAAGAGCGTATCATCAGAGTTCATTTTCTCTTCCTGTTCTCTACACTCTTCAACTCTAGGTGCAGGTATGTGAAGACTGGGCTGGTTTCTAGAGGAAAACCTCAAAATATAAAATGTGTCGTCTCCAGTCTAGTAGAAAGCCTGAGAAATAAGTGGGTAGCCTCAGGTTGTATGAGATGTTCCTCGGGACTCCCAGCCAGGGAGTGGAAGTGGTATAGCCAGGGGAAACCACTGGAAAGGGAGCTCTGGTGGGGTTGCAAGGTCCTGAGGTTCAGGAGGGGGGTTGACTTCAATACGGAGGTGGACTTCTATGTGGGAGCTCCAGGAGGGGTTTATGGTGGGAGCCTTCTCTCCCCAGACTGGACCTCCCTGGGGCAGGGAGGTTTTGTGTGGCAGGTTACGGCTGGTAGAAAAATGCTGAGCAGTCGTCAGGCCCGTTCAGCCCTCTCCTGGAAGGGCAAAAGGATTATTTGCGAGAATAAGAGGGAGCTGAATTCTTGAAAAATCTCCTTGGATGGTGGGTACCGACGTGTTTAGCAAACAAGGCTCCACAGGGAAACAGTGGCTCAGAACCCAATTTTAAGCAATTACTTCAGGTCATGGGATACTGATATCTTACTGTTTGCCATATATTTATTTTGGCTAAGGTTAGGATTAGAGAAATAGTTTCTCAGTATTATTCTTAAAACTGTTTCTGCAAAGCCAGGATGTTTCCCATCAGTGCGATTTATACTGCATATTTGTACAGGTGTTGTCTTTTTAACTCTGGAAAATGCAGCACCTTAAACTTGCCCCAAGGGTGAAAGATCACCCAGACTTTATATGCTAGCAACGCTCAGGCAATCATGAAGTATTTCTTACTGTTTAAGGCCCATTAGGAGAAAAGATAAGGATCCTTTTTATTCATTTGATGTGCCACATAGAGGGTCCCTACAGCTAGAGTGGTAATAAAATCGGAGCCAAGCATGTTTGTTGTAAAAGATTATGCGTTTGCCACTAAGGGGAGCGAACATGTTGTTTACAGGCTTGGGTACGTGCTCTCCGGGCTGGCTGTGCCACAGCGCTTTCAGCTCGTGATTTGTCCTGTTCTTTATCATCTTTGTCACTCGGCAGCATGTTGTCATAGGTAACGTATCACTCCTCACTCCCCCTACCCTCTCTCCCTTCCCCTGCCCGGCTCCCCTTTCCTTTTTTTTGTACCCATTTCGTGTAGAAAATTTGTATTTACTTTGGGAGTGTAATTTGTTCCTCATGGATAATGTGACCCTTAGCGGAGCTGGATCATGGGTTAGTTGAAGTGATATTTTCCGCTAATGGTAGTCGTACATCATTGCTGTCAGCTCGGGTTAGGAGGCAAGCACATTACAGCTCCATTTTACCTCTGCAGGCATCTGGGATTATTTGCCATAACTGAGTATGACATGACCGCACTACAGAGTGCATTAAAATTTTACTAGCTTCTCAGGCAAGTTCCTTGGCTCCAGCCTGCCTTCAGGCAGGCGTAATGATGGATACCTCTAAGGTCCTGACTTCCTGCACCAAGGATACTCAATGTCAATGGCCCAAACAGGTTTTGCTCTCCCCAGGGCTTCAGACCATCTTCTGCCAGTTGAGTAAACAATCAAGAATTGAAACACAGGGCGGCTGGCACAGATGCCCCTGAACGCTCCTCCTAGGGTATGCAGTGCTTTGAAAGTTCGGACACTGTCACATCAGTATCTTAAAATACTGCTCAACCACCAGGTTTTAAAAAATGTCATTTGCAAGCTGTCTTATGTGGATACAAATAAAATCTTCGTATGAAAATTAAAATTAATAGCAAAAATATCCAGGAATGTGGAGTATTAAATTATATGTGAGTTTTAAATGTATGTGTGTAACAGGCATGTACCATGGTAATATGCAAACACACCAAATGTTGATGTTACGTTCGTATGTTCATGTTGCACTCATTTTATGCTTTATGCATATATGCGGTATGCAGATTCATATATACAACTGTAGCAGTACATATGTATTCATTATTTTAAATTTTACTATTTTTGTATAAGCAATTACTGTTCTCATATAGGATCTCAGGATATCAGCTATGGCATATATACATGCATATTATTTTGCAACATGTGTTTTTATGTATACACGTGCATACTATGAAAATAATATACATTATTTTCATTGAACATATCTGTTTATATAGTTGTACATTATTTGCAACATGTCTGTTTATATATATTGGCATTCAAAATTAGAGGTATAGCTATACAGAGAAATGTGTATTAAGGAAACTTAGGGGAGAGATTAAATTGAATATAGTAGTGGTTTTAAATGCTTCTTGAAGAAGCATAATATATACCCCAAGATAATTTTATTGCAGCCTCCTAGTGGTTTTATAAATATCTACAATACATGTATGCGCTGCCCACAAGCTCTCCTCCCCACAGCAGCACTAATATCTATAATACTTTCAGGCAAAAGGTATGTATTTATGTAGAGTATTTCTGTAAGGTAAGTAGGTGTTGTGTGTGTTTGAAATCCTAGAAGTTGTTCTCTTCTGTCCTCATTCTTATTTTGTGTGAATTAGCAGGTGGAGGAAGAATGGAAAAAACTCGGTTTTCTTTGCTTAGCTTTTTTGCTTTCTCTTTTGAAATGTTTAATCGCATTTATATTCACAGTGAGGTGAGATAAAGCGATAGGGCTTACCAACTCATATGCTCTTCAGCAGAAGAGTGTCTGGGTTCAAGGTATCCCTGAATGCCCATCCTTCCATGTTAAATCATGGCATCCAGCAGAGGTGCACTCTGCTTTTTCTGTTGTTTCATCTAAGGCAGAGGTTTGGGACATGGTACTGGTTTAGTCAACTTGATATTTTGTTTTGGTTTTACCATGCATTCCTGGTGATAAATCTTCCTATCTTTATTGCAAAACTTAGAGCCAGACTTTACTGGGCCCAAGAGTTTTATCTGTGTATAGATTGTAGGATTTGATTCTCTGTAGGGGAGGAGAGAGGAAGAAGAGATTAAAACTGATGATGTGCTCAGTGCTATACAAGAAACAGAAGAGACAGTTTCAGACATCTCTAAGGATAACATGCAAATTCCTAAAGCCTTCCCAGCAGCTTAGATCACAATAAGAAAGACATTCCAAATGATAGATAGTTTTGCTTGTTCACATTTTAGTGTTACATCTTTTTTTTTATCAATGTAGTTCTGTGAAGGTTGTTAGAGTACGTGGGAATGCCAGGCAACATTTCATTTTCACAGTGCCACCGATGCAGAAGTAGGTAAAATCACAGTATGGTTTTCTGATCTTGCATGTAACTAGAGTTGTAATTTCAAGTCAGTGAAGAAATAGGTGTGTGTCTGTGTGTGCACACATTGTATGTGCGCACACACGCTCTCTCTATCTCTGAAATCCAACCTTTGGAAAAAAAGTTATCCTGGGTGATGTGGATTTTAAATTTAATTTAGAGTGTTTCAACTGAGAAGCACTCAGTTTCTTAGGAAGTCTACAAGGTATGTCGTATTTTGCACAAGTGTCTGTAAACCTTCCACACAAAAATAGGATTAGATATCCTGAAAGGAGATCTGTGTACTGAAACATGCTGGCGTATTTCTCATGATCAATATACCTATATATAAATATTTGTTGATTAGATATATGCTTTATATGTGTATTTGGGAGTAGGTATTAATGAGTGTACACGTATGGTATGTGTGTAGAGACAGACAGAAATTCAATCTGTGGATCTTGGAGTTTGGCCATGTCCAAACAGATCTAGATTATAAAGTGTTTCTTAAGGACTATATGGTACTATATGTTATTCAAGTATAATATTCATATACACTTTATGCTATTGAATAACATCTGTTTTTCATAAGAAATCAGATTTTATAATCGTGTATGAGGCATGCTCCCCATTCCTGAATGTGTTCTCACATTTCCTTGAAAAGAAAAAAAGTCTTAGACTTGAGAACTGAGAAGGTGAGACATTTCTTTGGAGGTTTCTTTAGAAAGAGCAGGGAAAAAAAAAATATATGTGTTATGGTAATTATTCCATGTTTTTAAGAGTCTTGGAGGCCACAACATATGTAACCATCTCAGGTTTCTCACAAACATATCCAAGGACAGGCTGAAAACAAGGAGACAGGAAATTAAATGCATGCACCAATGAATTGAGAAGGATTCCAGCAAGTACCGCTTTGGTTTTCTGCATATTTCTCTCCATCTGGCTCAGCACTAATAAGGGTATTGTGGACTTGGAAGTGGTAAAATACAGCTACTGTGTATCCTGGATTCCAGAAATTCCCCAAACAGGGTCGAAGTGAAGAGACTAACACATGGTTTGAATTAGGGTTGGGCCTACAGGTACCAGCAGAGTAAGGATCTTTCTGGACTTTCATCTTTCTGTTAATCCAGTGCAGGTTTTGCATAACCTCTTCCTCCCTCTTCCCTCATGGTACCCACGACAAGATAACGCCTTCTCTTAAAGTCTCTTTGCCTGCGCCTTGCTATGTCACCCATGAATGAACCCCTGGTTTATTTGTTGGAAGAATAAGCCACCAGGCTGTAGTGCAAGGTTATCTACTTCACGTAGAGATGTTTTGAGAGTCAAGGAGTTGTAGTTTTGAGAAAAACAGATGAGCAAACAATGAGTATGTTATAAATGCTTGACAGTAACGGGGTGCCTTACTTAGCTGGTGTATCGGTAGGTAACTCCACATACGTGTAGTAAGCAACCTCGGAAGGACACTGCACATGAAAATAGGAGAAGGTCAAAAACATATTTAACTTCTAACTGGCCGGGTTCTCCCAGGCTCTCAAATTACACCCACCATGAGCTGGCTACTGGTCTCCACATGGAGAGCTACTGGTGGGAGGTGAGAAATGTGGAAGAAATAGCTTAAGGTGAACCTGACGTGCTTTGCTTTGAAAATGAGAGTCAAATCGTGTGCATTGACTCTTGAAAGCCTTTCTCTGAACTCTGTTGAAAGTCTGGATTCACTTCCAGGCATTACAAAGATGCCTGCTTTGTCATTTCCATCTAGTAGGAAGCACCAGAATGACCTTTGTGTCTTTAAAAATTGCCTGGGCTTTCTAATTCATGCCGATACCTCCTCTTAAAATGCACCATTGAATTTCTGGGCTTCGCAGGCTGTCTCAACATCGCATTTAAGCTGACTCTGGACAGTCAGACAATATTAAACAAGGTTGTTCATTCAAAAGCATCCTAATTGAGTTACATTATTACATTAACTGTAGCAATCAGATTGAACCAAATCACTGAGCGATAATGTCATTTTCCAGGGTATCATTTGTAGAAACCAGTTGTGCTGTAAGATGCAATAACTTACTTAATCCTGTAGAGTTTATGGTGACTTATGTGTCATATCCAATTCCTTACTTTCAGAGAAAACCGAGCAGTTAATGCATGGCTGTGAATGGGCACTGAGTGATGAATTTATAGAGAAACATTTAGCAGATCCTAGACAAACTGAAGAATGAGTGATAGTCTATAATAATCTCAGATAAAGGGGCTGTTCTAGGAAGAGGTAAGACATGCAACTTTTTCGAATTGTTAACTACTGGCAACACATTGGTGGTATTTTGTGTTTAGGGGGTTGATAGATAGCTGCTTTATTGGCTCTGAGTTGCCCATTGAGTACAAATTCTCAGCCGGAGACTGGGAAGGAGGATAGAGAAGTTAATTTCAGACTGTATGTGCCAAATGTTTACAAGTAACCTCATTTGAAAAACTTAGTTTCTGTCGGCATTTTTATGTGCCACCAGGACTTCGGGGGGGAATTCATGTTGTTAATGTATTTATGTTTTTTTGTCTTGTTTTGTTCTGCGAAATCTTGATGACTACAGGGAGGAGAGGAGAGGTGTCTGCTACTTTGGAGCAGAAGAATAAGATTAGGGACAGGACAGGGTCAGCCCCAGTCAGCTATAACTGGGGAGGCATGCATCCCTTCAATGAGTGCCCTGGGGAGGGGAGCACTGGAAACCATTCAGCCTCCCCAGGTAATGCATTTCTGTCTTCCGTCCTGTGCCCTGCTTTGTTGCTGGCATGCACAAATCATTTAAACTCTCAATAACTCGGTTTCTCTCTCTTAGACATTTATACGACCTCAGTACAGCAGCATTTGAGCGTGTGGCCCTTACCTTTGTGATGATCGCTGGTACATAATACCTTGTGGCTGCAGCCACTGAGGATGTCGGTCACAGAGCGAGGGGTGTTGTATCATCTCAGACTTGTGCCCTGTTGAGGCCATCCTGCTTTTGAGTTTACCTATTCACAGGAACTAAGAGGCTTGGCTAATTTTCTGTAAAACACTTAGAGTTCCTCCACTTCAAGGAGCTGAAGAGGTAGGAAGTATTACCATCACTGCCTGAATGGAGCCACTTCTCTTTGTTATGTTACCAGGGTCGCTTTGATTGATGGTGTCAGTGCACCATGATAAAGCAGATGGGCTGCAGGCTGAATAAGATCAGTTTTAGAGGGCATTGCAAGGATGTTAAGTCAAGGCCGTTGTTTTCAATATGGTAGAAATCCATAGTATCTTGTACTCCCAGGAAAATACAAACATGCTGGAAGACTGATGTTCATACTTGTCATATGTCATCAAAAATGCAATGAAAGAGAGGCTCCATCATGACTTCCGTACAATCGCTACAGCACTTTTGTTTCTCTTTCCTGGTCCAAGAATAACAGCAGCTCTGAACTTATTCACTACATGGTCTTTGTTTGGGACTCCATTTCAGTATAAACATAAGGTTCAAGAGAGAAGACTTTCTGCAACTGAAGCCTGAAATCCAAATGATGTTTTATTATTTTTGTATTGTTGTTTCCGTACAGCAGCCCTCAGAAACCCCTTCTACATCGGATTCTTATTGACCTACAGACAGAGAGAAAGAAACCATCCTTGTCTCTCAAATCTTTTGATATAAATAAATGAGTTTGTGTGAATTGGAGGGGAAATTAAATACAAATAAATAAATCATTCACGTCAGTAGCAGATCTAGGAAACACAGATGCCCCAGATTCCATGCCTCCCATTCAAAATTTTGTTTCATTTTGGTTTTTGTTAGTTTAGTGGCTCCTAATGGTGATTTGTGCGTTGCTTATGAACAAGGGGACCTTGGAGCAGCCTGCGGACAGTTTGTGGAGCATTGCTGCCCTTGAGTGCAATGGGACAGATTGTGTAAGGGGCATGGTGTTCCCCAGGACATTCTGAAGACCAGTAATGGCCCATTGTTCCAGAGATTTTTAAGATCCTCTGATGCCACTTACTGTCATCCCCAGCAAGCATTCTCTGACGTTGAAGTTGAGGAATGCACTGTGGGAACTGTCAGGTTTGCTGCTTAAAGCATCTCTCGGGACTGCTCGGATGGCAGTGTAGTGTTCCTTGTCCTGCACATGAATCTGCCAGATCTCAGTAAGATTAGTGCCGTTTAGGATTTACACTATTAAAATCTGCAGCATTGTTTCACGTTTCATTTGGTGTGAGGGATGCCTGAATCTGCAATTCTTGGTCATGTCCTGGACCAGTATGTGATTTCTGGGGGTCTTGGGGTGTGAAAATGAGAGATGACCACTTTTGCACTGTGCATCTCTGGGTTTTTAGATGGCGTGACAACTGTGACGCTTTCTAAGTTTCTTTTCTGTGCATGATTTGTATGTACGGTAACAAAATACTTATTTAAATTAATGATTGTCTTTAAGTAATTTAATGCTTGTTTTTGTTAATGGGAAACCTGACTAAAGAGCTTTCAGTTAGCTGCTTTAGCAAATCATTACAAACTCCTTGCTACTTCCCATGATAACATTAATCAGAATGAACTCACTGGCTACTAATGCAGATGCTGTATGTAATTCGGTATAAATTCTATTGTAATTTACCATTAATTAGTGTCCATTTATTCTAAAGTGCTCAATGACACCAAGCACCCTGATTTCAAAAATCAATTGGATATAGGAGTGACTCTACCCGCAGGCGCTAGGGAAAATATTTAGAGCTGGTAAAAAAGCTTAAATATCTCTCAGAGATGGCAACAAAAGCTTAGGAAAAGAATTGGACAAGAAGGACTGCTCAGCTGTTTTAAGATCTTGGAGCTCCATCCGTTTCAAGAGGGACTCGTGCTTCACGGTAGCTCAGAATGGACCGCCGTGCTATAGGGGACACCTTTACAGCAGTATTTCTTTATGTATTTCTTTACATGTAGATGTTGCACGTACTGTTTTCCTTCCTAGATTTAGGGTTGATGATTGTGTGTCGTTCGGGCTATGCTGCATGGTGGATTTCATTGTTCTAGAAAAGCAGAAAAGCTAATGCTTTGGGCTTCTGGGACAGGTACAAAGAGCAGAGTGAGATCCTTGACTCCATGAAAAGCAGACTGAGGAGGCTTAACTGAGCAGTTTTTATTCAATAGAAAAGAAGGTCTGAAGTTGAAAATGCTTTTACCCCGCTCTCTTTCACGTGGAAATGGCACATTTTTCTGGAAGTTCATTCTTATTCATAAGAATATTTTCTGTATATAAATTCACTAAGGTTTAGTCAAAACTTCCCATAACCATATTGCTCAATACATAATCTGTTTACTACAGTATTTGCCATACCAGGTAAATACATTAAAGAAAAATACATAGAATACATAGAAACATACATAGAAAATACATAGAAAATTCAACAGATGAGCAAGAACCAAGTCACACTTTAGTAATGTGTTAAGGATGCTTTTAGGGTAAACACCAAATCCTAAAGCACCCCCTATATAAAATCTGTTCTAAAATGAAGGTTTTCTGTTAAAAACATGAAGCTATGGGAAGCAGAGAGAATAACAAGCTAGAGCTGGAAGTGGACAAGAGTAAACGCTTCGATTCACATTGAAATGATTTCTCCTGCCTAGTATAATTTAACCTGCCCACACTGCTAAACTTCTATATTACACATTTCTGTCAGAATGTCAGGAGAAATGAAAAGCCTTTTCGAAGCTGCAACCTCGATTACATACGGAGAGCATTCCAGCTAGGGTTTTCTTGTACATTTTTAAGACTTTTAGCTTGGTCTCTCAAGTATAAAGAATACCCTACTTCATGACCCCAGCCTCTTGTTAGTTGATAGATGAAATCTTTTCTCAAGCTGAGTCCCTTGTCTATTATGTTTTCAGAATTCAAGGTTTCTCTTTAAGCTTCCTGGCTTACTGCCAAAAGTACATGGCTTTGTTACCCAAAGAAGTTGCCTTTTTATTAACAGGAAGTGGATCTCTGAAATGGCGTACGTGCTGATCTGCTTCCAGGTGAGGAAGAACAATTTTATAGGTGTGATCTCATTCTTTTGCCATTGCCAATAACTACAAAAAGAATAGCAAATACTGTTGTGGTTGTTGGGGCTTTTTGTTTGTCCATTTTTTAATTTGGAAAGCTGGGATATAGCATAAAAGCAAAATACAAGCCGTAGTCATTCCCGTGTTTTAAATGTTCTTTTAATCTCAAATGTCTATTATTACCTAAAAACTGTAGTCTACATACCCTGGAAAAATGCACATCAAAGTAAGTGGGGGTTTTGCTTCAATGTCATCTGAAGTATTTGAGGGTAATGTAAATCAAAGAAAAAGGACTCGTTTCCCAAGTACGTCTCTGTTAAATTGTATTCTGGAATACATAAGCAGAGATTGGTGTATCAAATGGATCCCGTAGAAAGAATAGTCTGTACCATCTAGGCTGGAATCTGGCCACTGCAATAGCTTAAGTGGTCAGATAAGTTGAAGATCATCACTAGTTTCTCTGTGTCACACCAGATAGTTTTACCTCTGCCATCTAAGTGAAGTAAATCAATGAAATGAGGCTTCCTAGAGATTCTCGTTTAAGAACTTCAGTGCTTTTTCATGTGACTGCTTACTCAGGACTTTACCAGCAGAAACAGATTCCAGGCCACAGCTAATCAGACAAGTGATTTCATTTAACTGAAACATCAAGAACTAGTTAGGAATAGATTCTTTTAGTAGGAGGCATTCATGCTTATCTGTAGATACTGTTAAAGCCATCTTTCTCTTTTAGATAATGACCAACTACTGCAGTTTTCTAGATTTCAGTAAATGTGGTGAATAATTGGGGGGGAAATAACTAAATTGGGTACTGCTTGAGAACCAGTTGTAGTGACAGATACTTTCTTTCACCTTCATGCAGAAATGTCTGTGTAATAAAACTACTAAGCACATTTTCACAAGTACAGAAATACCAATTCACATTTGTAAGAGATCTGAAGGAAAAAGGGCCCTAGTAATATGCTAAGCAATAAGCCATTGTAAGTTTATTTAACTGATTGCTGCATACAGGACTTGGATAAATTTCTAAGGACATGAAGAACAATGAAACAGTGAAGCAGGAAAAACAGAATTCAAGAGAAAGCACATTTTGAAGAACTGCTTAATTAGTTACAAAGATTCAAATTCTAGTGTGTGTGATTTCCCCCCGCCCCTGCCTTTGAACAACAGAAATATTCACAAAAGCCTAATGAAAGATTCCCATGAAAGATATCCCTTCCCCCACTGTGGAGCGCCTTAACTTATAAAAGCCACAGTAAGTACCATCGCATTCCCTCCTTTCTTTTGCTAATATTGACCTTGTAAGGGGCTAGATTTTCAGTTGTTATAAATCAGTCTAACACTGATTACTACTGAGCTTTCTTGATTTGCATCAGCTAAGGCTCTAGCCTGAGTGCTATGCTCTGAGCATGAAATGAAGACAGAAGTTAGTACTAAATGAAGCTGACCCTTTCCTTTAATTTTCAGTTGGTGGAGGAGCGCCTGAAACATGAGTTGCCAGGGCTGTACCATTTGTGTCCCTCAGACAATCATAGTTCAGGTCATACTGCCAGACTTCGTGGCTAAAACCCAATTGAAAACCCAGGCTTGTTTGTTCTTGCCCCATTTTTATATCTGGGAAAAAATTATCTCAGTGCCCTTGCTCAGGCGTCATGACAGTTAACAGGGAAGAGTCTATGATGGGCAGGAGAAGTAAAAACCTGCAATCCATCTCATGAATGGCACTTCTCCCTAGCAGACAATTTCTCCTGATCTTGCTCCTAACAAATCCAGTATCTTACCGCATCTTGCAAATTTTAATGTGAATCATTTGTAGTCTAAAAGTCAATGGAAAGAAAGTGACTGGAGTGTAACCACTGTGGTCTGTCATAGGAAGGATTATGCTATAGCAAATTCATGTGCAGGCGTTTTTGTGTGTATCTTTCAGTATTCAGTAACTAGCCAAATCTCATCTGATGTCCTCTAAGAAATGTGGGGATCTTTTGTTAGTTTGTTACTTTAGGTTAAGCATTTCTTGGGAGTGCTGAAATGCTTAATGCTGAGATGTCTTTGTGGCTTTTCGGATCAGTGCTCTGATTGTGAAGACATGAAGGGAAAAAATGATTGGGAAGATTTGTCACCTGGTTTCATTTGAACAATTCCTTTTCCCCCTTGGTCAGATACAGGACATAACAGGAATCACCTAAACGTAGACAGATTGCAATAACACACATGACAGTTCTTTATTGTTTTCCATTACCTATGCTGCTCATTTCCCAACAGGAAAGGGCAGCTAATACTGTATATTTTTTTAACATAAACCAAAGGGAAGGATAAGCCAGTGCATATGAAACGATGTCTCTTTATTCTCCATATGCACTGAATTGAATTGCAATTTCCTCTTTTCATTTTCTCTCGGTTCTCTGTATGTCAGAGACAGCCAGGTATGTTTGTAGTCCTTCACCAGCATATGATCACTGGAAGCCTACAGGTAATGAGTGGACACACATTGTGCAGTGACAGGGTTTTCAGGCACAGCTCCACTAATGAATTGACGGTGCTACATTAAGGCTCGGGGCAGCCAGCCTTCCTCTGGGGAGGGGAACCTTTGCACATTCCCATTTTAGCTTATTGCAAAACCTTTCTGTCTCTGTTTTAAGTATTTCATACCTTTATTTAGATGTTTAGTTAGCTCTCATCATTGTATTCATATATATATTCTACATCTGCATCTCTGAGCAGCTCACAGTCATTACTGGAAGTATTCCCCTGCAATGTATGGCATTGCTCTTGCCCTGTGCGGAGACCAAATACGATCTTCTCCCTTCTGCAGTAGTACACATCATTATCAGGTGGGGATAACAGAGCATTTGGGAATGGTTTTCAAATGTGCAAGAAAGTAGACAAGGTCCCGGTGAAGAAGTAGGCCAGCTGTCTTCCGAGGTCTGGGAAAAGTATTTCTCTCTCCCCTTTTCTCTCTCTCTTTTTCTCCTTCTCTCTCTCCCCGCCCCTGCCCCTTTTCTCCCTCTCTCCTCCCCCCACACCTCCCTCAATGGATTTTCTAGCTGTTTCTTTGAATAAAAAATTAATAATGGGAAAAGCTTGTAGCTGGTCCCTGGGGTAGAATAGTGGCTAAGGATGAAAAAGAATGATTTGAACAAACAGTCTCAGGAGGATGAATGAAGTGCCATAAGTATGACTTCTGTAAGTAAAGGAAAAATATATATAACTGAAAATATTTGCCTAGTTAAGCAACTTCTATAATAAAACTTAAGCCACAGTGTTAGCAGCTTGGAATAGATTTTCAAATCCAGCCAGACAATATAGGAGACAATATTTAATTTTCTAAATAGACATTGGATGTGTAGATGTCCAAATCACATGAATTCCTAAGGACAAGATCTGTAGATGGCATTTGGATGCCTGGAGATCTAAATAGGCTTCTTATGGGATTTTCAGAAGGACATAAGCAAATCAGGCAGCCAGCTTGTTTTGATTTTAATAGGAGTTGCATACCTAACTTGCTTTTTATGCCTCCTCCTTTCTGCAGGGATTTACCTTCTCTAGCACAAGACAGTTTGAAAATGATACTTGGAAACATAAGTCACTTTGCTTATAGAAAATGTACCCCTGAGTTCCTAATAGCTGTGCTGACAAAATGTAAACTGGAAAGGATGCTTCCATTTCCCTGATACAGCTCACGTGTAGCTGCTTAAAATACTGGCCAAACGCTAGCCCGTTCTGCCAGCCCGTTCTGCCAGCCTGCCGTTCGCCATTCCAGGCCCTGAAAAGCAATCCATAAAACTCAACCAGGGAAGACTGGGCTGGCTTACATTTAACAAGCATTAAATAAGGAACTACTTTGATTTTCCTAGGCTAACATACGCTCCTATTTGTAGTGCACTGCTATAGAAAACTGCTATTTTAAATACAAAAACTGAGAACGGGAGATATTTTTGTGGCTCTTGCTGCTGTATTGTATGCTGCATTGTTATGCACTCTGGATGGAATCTGCCCACTCTTTATTCGAATGACCTTGCTGTCATGTTCTGGGGACCTTATCAAAGACCTTTGCCAAATGGCAATAAACCAGAACCACGCTCCAAACCCTGATGACTGATAATCTTGGAAGTGGCAGTTAATTGGTGAGAACAACCCTCTGCAAGCCCAGAGGCAGGAGCAGGGCTCCTTCCCCAGCCCTCTTCTGCAGCACCTTGCCAGCAAACTCTGGGCACATAGGGAGTGAGCTCCCCTCCTCTTCACTGCCCCCACCCTCTGCTTTCTTTTGTTCCTCTGTTTGTTAAGTAATTAATCTCATTCTGCTGAGATGAAATTTTTCTATTAAAAGGAAAAAAAAACAAACCTTCATTCAAAACAACATTTGGGGGAGAGGAGGAGGGAGGGGGAGAGGAGTCCTCCTCACAGTTTGTTAATTGGTTCTTTCACCTGACAGTAGTTTGTGTCAATTAACTTGATACTCGGTGAAAGTGAAATTAATCCACCTGGGTCAAAAGCAGCTATTAATTTTTAATCAAAACAAAATGCTCACTCGACAGATTTGTAGCTCCACTTAGAATAAACAAGATACGCATGAGGTGGAATGTGCCACCAGGCTCTACTCCACAGAGATACTCCTGGGGATAATTTTCTCCCCTGCAAAGGGCAGAGGTGAGGCAAGTCAGCTGCTAATGACATCCTCCTTCCAAAGAGGCTGTTTCCCCAGTGTATGTCACCCCTGGAAATCAAAACCTTTCCCACAGTAGATTTGGGTGCCCTCTGTGCAGCAGGGCTGTCACAGCAACACCTGTGGAGGGACTTAGATACAACAGCTGCCCTATGGCTGTACACTGTGACATACCTGGACACGCTCATTCCCTGCCCCAGTAGGTGCGGGCCATCCCTCCCTCTTGCTGCCTTCTGCGATACACCCAGGCACAGTCACGTCCCTCCCCTCCTCCCCGTGACACACTGTGGTACACCTGGGCACAGGCGTGCTAAACTTTATAGTGCATCCCCCTGAGAGCCTCTGCTCTGTGGCCTCTGTTTGACATGGAGAAGATGACTCTTTCATTAATAGATGATTAACCCTCTTTCTGCTTCTTCCATGAAGGGAGACAGGGAGCAGAAAGCTGTCCCAGGATTTCTTCTATACTGTGCACTAAAACAATGAGGGCAAAAATCTCGTAGAAATTCTCTATTTTTCAAAAAAACATGATGCTCCAGGTAGCTGGCTAGCCATCATATTCAGTTAGATTAATCTAAAAAGTAGTCAGAAGCAAAAAGTTTGGATTGAATCTTGCTTTTGCATATGAGATGCATTGGGATTAGATGCTATTAATAATGAACTATGTCAGACCTAGCACTTAGGAGTTCTCATTTTATGCTGATGAGCTGAAGGAAGTCTAGGTGAAATAAGCTTGAGGTATGTACAGAAAAAGCTACTTCAGAATCACTGGAGGTGGTTTAAAATTCCTTTTTACTCTCCTCCTTTCTGTCTCTCAGTCTCTCCCTCCTGAAAGCTTCTTTCTGTGTTAGACTGTAAGGGAGTAAAGTAGGAAAAACCCCACTTTGCTACATACTGAGCATGTAACAGCAGCTCTTGGACTGTGGCCCCAGGAGCTCTCGTAGTGCTCTGAAGAACAGATTATTTGAGTCACGCAAAAGGCAATGTAGTAAGTCCAACCTAGGGGGCGGAGGGCCAAGGAGGACTGCGGAGTGAAATAGCTGGAGTCCTACTGACACCCCTATTTCATGTGTGTCACAGGTACCAGCAGAGAGGAAGCAGTCTCTGTTTTATACCTGAGGTGCTAAGATACAGGTGCTAAGACCAAAGGTTTTTAAAAAAAAAAAAATCTCTTGACATCTGATTTTGTAGAAGGAATGCTCTATTATGAGCCCCGTTGGGCCTAACTCTTAAGAGTGCTAGAGATGTCCACATCCACCAAATCATCTTGCAGGTGCAAGTTGCCAGGTGAATTAAAATGGAACATAGTGGGACAGCTAAGTCACCTGCCAGTTGCATTTGGAGAAGCTGATTATTGTTCTCTAGCCAGCACAGTACACCCCACCTCTTCTGGAGACGACGGATGGAAGATTAATAATAAACTGGGAATAAACTGTTCCTCAGAGGGTCCAGGAGGAAATTCTTGTAAGAACTCTGCAGCTGGTCCACTACAGTAGGAGTTTTGTGTGTGATTTTTCTCTCCTCTGAAGCACTGGATTTCAGTGCTGCCGTGTGTGCTGTGTGGTGTAACCAGCTCACTGTGTGACTTGACCTTGTCCAGTGGAGGAATTGGCAGTGGTTGGCATGTGTCCTGCCATTGCAATTAGCAAGCACTGGAAGATCTTAAATGAGGAGATGTTAAATCATACTGCACTCTGCAATGTCTTACTCCTATTGTAAAGTGGCTCACTGAGACACCCACTCTCACAGCTCTTCTCTCTTCCTCATTACTTTGTAGATGATAAAAGCAAAATATTACCTGTTGGTTGTCAAGGTATCAAGCCTTAGAGGGGATTTTTTCCCCTTTTTCTTTTTCCCCCCAATAGTATCATGTCTTGGGATTTTTAGACACTAATTGGATTTTTTTTTTTTACTATTGTGAATATTGTTTTATGAGGTGAATATGTCTGCATACCTGAGTGCTGTGGGCCATTTATACCTGTGCAGCTTATTACCTGCTCTTGCAGTGATTTGGCCAAATGGATCAGAACAGTACATCTACTGAAGTAGTGTATTAATCAATAGTATACAGCACATCTTGGTGCAGTGGTAGCGTGATCTAATATGTGACACTGCTCTTTCATGTGTTTCTCTTTCAGATACCGTAATTAAAGTAAATCACAACCTATGTGCTAGAGTTAATAGGCATTTTTATTACACATGCTCAAAGACAGAAAATTGTTGCTAGTTCTTCCTTCTCTTCCAGCTATGTCTGGTCCACTTAGCTGCCAGGATTGCCTAGAGAATGTATAACCTGGATTATTGCTAGGATTTTAACAGGAAAGGATATATTCTTCAGTGACAGTGAAAGGCAAGAGAGTGAAAAAGGAGCGACAGACTCCTCCAACGGGCAATGTCTCATATGCAGAGGATATCAATAGGCAACAGCGAGACAAGGATATAGTTTAGAGCATGGAGGGGCTATGTCTGTTATACATTAGAAGTAACAGTAGTAGAACTAATAATAATAACAACTTTATACAGGCAGACCAATTAGCTGGAACTTGCCACTACCCTTGATGTGCTTGTGGAAGGTGCCACAAAACCTGTAGTGAGCATAAACCGCCTGGCCCTAATTAATTCCTGATTCAATAGAGGAGATTTTCAGCAGCAAAGGAACCATAAGGCTCAAGCTGGGATATCCCATGTGTGCTTCATCCAAAGGGAAACTGCCAAGTGGTGGGTTATCGGCACCGCTTCCTGGAGCATCCCTGAACCCACTGCTCTTTCATGTGCTTTCCAGGCTGATTCTGCCTCACCAGCCTTGTGAGAGAACGGTCTCAGCTGGTATGTTTGTGTGGCACATAAGGTAGCAAACCTCAGAGGGTGCGATGCACCTTTCTCTATGTTACTGTACATTGCCATTCCTTGTTCGCATCTTTTTTGTCTTTTTTTTTTTTCTTTTTAATAATTTCTGGAGCAAAGTCTGAGGTTGGTAAACAGCGTGATACTCTGACAAGTAGTATCTGGATGCAATCTGGAAGCTTGCATTTCTGATTATTTATTTGCATATCTTGTAAAAAGGTAATCCTTTTTTCCCTTTCAAGGTGATGTGATTTAGTTGCAGAGAGATTAGGGAGCTTGTCTGAACTCATAGAGGAAATTTGGTGTTCTGAGGCTTAAACCTTCATAATCAGAAATGTTACTTCCTCCTGTCTCTCCCTCAGCTTCTAAGCAATAGCAAAGCCTTGCAACAACATCGTCAAGCACTCAAACCAATAATATGTATCCACCCAAGAAGTCTGTACCCCAATCTAGTAATATCTGTAATGTCTTAGATGCGGGGTATAGCTGGGGATTAATGACTAACTGGCATTAATGGACCTCACATCATCAACTGCTTCTCTGTTGGTCATTAATCCCCAGGAAATAGTCTGTGCTGAAACTACTATTGCTTAATTAGAACATGGTTGGCCGGTTGCAGCACAGCACTGTCTATGGCTTTTGGGGGAATAAAAGGAATAAAATGTCCTTATGGACCTGTTGAGTATGAGATGGATCTTCTCCCATTTACAGGATGTATGCGTGTGTCTAGAGACAGAGTGCATCCTCAGGGTTAGACTTGATGGCGGATTGGCTGGATTCTGTCTCTTCATCCTTGGACTCTCTTTTTCTGGCTCAGGACAGCCTTTATTTCATTTCAAGGCAGATAATTCTACGTTCCTTTAGAGCTGCTGGTTAGGTCTAAATGACAGTGAACTATATTTTCTCAGAGATGGTAAAAGTGTATTTTTTAATGCAAAATATCAGTTTTAAGTCACCTCACTTACCGTGGTGCAATAGCATGGTCTCTCCCCTTTTTCCACATTTCATGGTTATTCATTCCGGTTTTTTTGCTAGTCTAGAGCCATAAGGGAAATACATCTCACCTGTAGTTTTCCAAAAAGAATAAAGGGGATTCATCCCTTTCCTAGCTTGGATAAACATCCATGTGATCCTCCCTTACCTTAAGATATGGAGAAGAGAACTCCTCCTTTATATTTCAGAAGTCTTTAACCACTGTTCAAGCCCCCGTTTCAAGAAGATATTGGGTCATTCCTTCCACTATATCAGCCAGGTCAGTAGCAATATTAATCATTCATCAGGTCCCCAAACATGATGAGCATAGTTGTATGTGCTAAAAATTTGATCCAAAGCCCAGTGAAATCTTTCTAAGGTTTTCAGTGGTTTTGGATCAGGACCTAGAAGCACCTGGATATCATGAATCAAGCTGCATAGTTTCTACCACTCTCTGCTGGGTATGAGATTTGTGCTGTCCATGGGATCTATTGTAATTAAGATCACTCTTCCAAACCTTAGGCTGATCTTTTGTTTTAATGTAGTTTGACAGCCTAGGTATGCAGGCCTGTACTTCTCTGCTTTTCATTATCCATGAATAGCGTTCAATGCCAAAACAGAGGGGGGAAGACAAGCTTTTTCCACAGCCTTATGTGAAATACTTAACATTTAGACGTCTTTAGAATAAACTACACACACATTCCACTTTTACAAGACCAATATAACACTTTCAAAAGTTTTATGAATTCCAGGATGTAACCAGAGTACTTGTTAGCCTGTTTTGAATAAGCCATAACGGCTTGGCCCCGAAGCTGCATAGTTAGCAAATCCCTGCTCTGTTTATGAGCAGTAGTTTTGACCAGGTCGTTGAGAATGGAGTATGATCAATCTCCACACAGTCTCTCCACTGGTATGTCTGCCCAGTTCAACCTAGTTAAAATTTTAGGAGCAGTAAATGGGGAGATCATGAGTATGAGGTGATATTTTAATCTGTATTTCCAGGCTCCTTGAATCCTGCATCACCAGTTATGCTCTAAATGCTTTCCATAAGAGTACAACCACACAGCTGCCAGGACAGCAACAAGTTGGAACCTGCATTGCATATCTATGGCAGGAGGTTATGGAAAGTGATCACAGGACAGCCTAATACTGCCTTCCATGCTGGCGTCCACAAATACTGTGACACTGCTAGAAATTAGAATGAGATTTGAAAGCTGCAGGTATGATGGTGGTAATGTCTCTTGTGAGGCATACAAATATTTTGGAGTTTTATTTAAAGATTTGTAGGCAGCAAGGAAAAAGAAATGTGTTAAAGTTGAGTGAAAGGTTGACCATTTACTGTGTAAAACACAAGTCAGGACAAGGTAACCAGAGGTTACTTGCTTTATTTTGTGCATCCCACATGGTTGTTGGAGGAACTGCACAAGCTTTATACAGATTTTGTTTGAAAGTTTGAGTGGCGTGATGGTATGCAACACCCTATTGCAGTAGAATGAGGAGGTGTATTTATAAATCATAGTTACTTCTCAGGAAATATTTAGCAATTTATCAAAAACCTTAAAGCCAAACTTCATCTGTTGAAAATTGCCTCATGCTGTGACTTTTTCACTGAGGATTTGAGTCCATTATCTAATCAGAATATTAAGCGATTGTTAGATATGAATTTAATTCCTGTAATATAACTTTTAATTTTTAATGAAAAGGACCAGTAGCAGATGCTGCAGTGCAGAATTTCACAAAATGTTCACTAGTCTTGTGTAGCTTCCACAGTTCTAGTATTTAAACCAAAGTATGGCACTTTTGTCTTGTAAGGGCAAGTGTGTGGTGGGGTTGAAGTTCGTTCACTGCAGAGAGCCAGCAAAGAATCTAAGCACCACTGAAATGTTGTTTACACCATAGTTCAGAGGTTGCATCTGTATTTAAACAGTGTGCAGGTGATACGCTGCTCCTGTGGCACCGAGGAGACATTCATCCAAATAGAAATAGTCCATAAATGGCTTGTTGACGACTTTATTCCTTTCTGCCTCCTGGCCTGTGGAACAGTCTTTATTTCATTCAACTTCTTTCTTTCATGTCTTACCATCTTTGTCTTCTTCACTAGAGTTAAGAGGAAGAAATGCAATGATATTTTGCTTTGAGATAATCAGGTCTTTGGACATTTTGTCTTCCTACTTGTGAATTGTGGCACTGAGGGTGTTACATAGGGAATCTCAGTCCTCTTCTCCCAGACGCTTTCTTACTTAATACTAATGTTGTTGGAGACTCTGCCTTCTTGGCAGTGTTTTCCTCCAGCTGAGAGAGAGGTATATCCTTTAGCAATTTGATTATTTCTGTAGAGCATCTTGAGACTCGCAGTCTGAGACTTTGATTGATTCCTGGTATTTGAGGTGGGCTGCAATTAGGAGACAAGAACCAACCTGATAAATGGTTGATCTGGTTATCATTGCATTGGCCACTCTCTGTAGCTCATGTTTAGGAGTAGTGAACTGTAATAACGTAGCCTGCAGATTACAAGGCCCCCGGATCATTACAATCAGAGCTGTATTTGACCAGCTAGAGCACCAGCTCCTAGCTAGCAATAGAAAACATTTTGTTTAATCCATTTATACTGATGTAGCCAGAAGAATAAAACATCTACAAGTATCCTGAGATTATCTGGTATTTTAGAAGCAGCCTCTTTCACAAATTTATTTATGTTTCAGTCACACAGAAGTGGATCCTAGCTAGGAGACAGAATTCTGTTACCCAGAATAATATCTAAATTCCTAGTGAAGGAGATTCTGGTTTTTGCAAGCTCTTTGGGATGAGTTCTGTAATAACTTTAGATTGGCTATAGCAGAATAGGACTAGAGACTCAAACACTGCCAATACTAATCACTGTAAAACTGGTGTTTTCTTTTTTCTTTTCTGTGGTTTTTTTTAAAGCTATATAGAATCAAAAGGTCCTTGCATTGAACTTTCTGAACTGAGACAATATATGTAGATTTTTAACATGCCTCAACTTCAGCATTGCTGGCACATTATAGTGTGGTATTTCATTCACTAATGTCCTACTTTTTTCTTTATCACTTCCTCAACAATGATATCAACCGATTATAAGAATGATAAGAAAAGCGGAAATTAAAAAAAAAAATCTTCTAAAACTGTTTTCTGATTAAATAAAAAGGATAGGCATTAACTATGGAAGATGAAGAATGTTTCTTTTTTGAATACTAGGTGTTTGGGGCATGCGTGATCTTTTTGTTCAGTTTGTGAAGCAACTGATGTAGCAAGAGTCCTTATCCACAACCAGGGTTCACAGGTCCAATCACAGTATAAACAGTAGAAGTAATACGGCATTTAGGATCTAAGTAGCTGCTGTGCTCTGATGGATCTCTCAACCTTCTTAAAGTGCCATTTGGGTTAGATTTAGTATAAATGCAGAGATGTACACGTGAAATTTCTTACAATATTCAGGAGTCACATACTTCTGTGGTTATCCTTCAAAACAAATAGATATTCAAATCTAAGTGGGAAAACAGTAATTTTTATTTGATTTGGAATTTCCTTTTAAATAACTGTATTTTGTTCCTAGACATAGCTTTGGCATAGTTTGGTAAAGGTAAGTAATTTACATCAAGGCCCCTAATCTCCATTCCCTAATCTTTCCTCCCCGAGAAAAACTCCAAATAAATACAAAATCGAAAACCCCAAACCCGTTCCTCTGCAGCTCCCAGTGCCTAAAAAGAAACAATTGTGGCTTAAGGAATGAGATCCTAAAAGAAAACAGTGCAATAACTCTTCACTAACTCAGTCCACTTCTTCAGCCACTGTCAATTACTCTTATGAAAACCAGTTTTAAGTGTATTCTTCAAGGTTAAATTCCCCCAAAGCTTGTGGACTGCTGCCAGGGGCTGTGAACCCTTCATGCAGGTCACCCGGTATCTGAATCTTCTGTTGCAAATCACTGCTCTACCCATTACTCCTTTGGCATGTACCTGATTTGGTTGACATTTCCATAATTAATTTATAACAGCAATAACCCTGAGATAAGCCTATTTATAGATTTGTGCAAGCTGTATAAGACTATAGATAAAATCTTGTTTCATTAACATATTTAAAGTACTTGGGAGACTTTTGCCCGATAGTGTAGTTGGTGTGATTATCAAATTATACGACGAAAAGCTCAAGTGTTTAATGTGCATTCAGTGCCTGTAAGATGGTTTCCACTTGAGATCACAAGGGTAATTCAGGGTACAGAAATACCGTCCTATCTGTTGACCGAAGTAGTTCTGTATACTACCATGCATTGTATAGTTCGGGAAGGCAATTTCTCTTTTTCAGATATTTCCCTTCAGTAAATTTATGAATTCTTTGCATCCGATTCTCTGCAGTTATTTTTCTCCTTCTGTCATTGACATCAGTGCAAAGTCAAGGGTAAAATAGTGCTGAATCGGAAATATACTCATCCAGCTCTCCCAGGTGTAAAAGTTATTTTATGGTTTGCATGCAAGAAAGAATTTGATTGTATGCATTTTTTTCTCTAAATCATCTACAATATCTAATTTTTTTTGTAACACAGAATGGGATTGTCTTTCCAAAAGTCACAGACAATCTGCATATGAAATAATGGTTTATCTCTGTCTACACTGTGCTTGTAGGAACTTCCAGGAGTACCTGAGTAGGCTGAATTAGACAGAACAAATAAAGGCTGTGGCAGCAGTACGGAAATTATGGGCAGTGAAAAAATATTCAGTTTGTGAGTTAAGCAAGAATAGAAAGGGCAAAATAAGTGAGGTGAGTGTTGCCTTTTTAAAAATATGACACAATTTCTGTCACGGCTCAATACTGAAATACACCCTGATGAGTTCCTCCTGACAAAGACATTCCTAAGATATTTTACCACTGTTGTGGTTTAACCTGGCAGGCAGCTAAACACCACACAGCCGTTCGCTCACTTCCCCCCCGCAGTGGGATGGGGGAGAGAATCAGAAAGAAAAAGTAAAATTTGTGGGTTGAGATAAAGACAGTTTAATAGGACAGAAAAGGAAGGAAGAATAATAATAATGATGATGATGATAAAAGAATATACAAAATAAGTGACGCACAATGCAATTGCTCACTGACCGATGCCCAGGCAGTCCCTGAGCAGCGGCCCCCCCCGGCCAGCTTTCCACCAGTTGATATTCTGAGCATGACGTCACACGGTATGGAATATCCCTCTGGCCAGTTTGGGTCAGCTGTCCTGGCTGTGCCCCCTCCCGGCTTCTCGCTGGCAGGGCATGAGAAGCTGAAAAGGCCTTGACTGAGTATAAACACTGCTTAGCGACAACTAAAACATTGGTGTGTTATCGACATTATTCTCATACTAAATCCAACACACAGCACTGTACCAGCTACTAGGAAGAAAACTAACTCTATCCCAGCTGAAACCAGGACAACCACAAACAAAAGTCTTGCAAGAAGACTTCAGTTTCTCAAGAGGCTGTACTGAAATGGAGATAAGAGCGTCTTGCATCTTCCTGGGTGAGGAACAGGCTTGTGCCTCTTGACTGGTTGCACTCGATGCTACTGATACTATAAGATGTGCTCTCGGTGATTGATGGAGAGTCATCTTCTGTCCATCTGCACAGGTAATTGCAAATCTGCAGTTGGCTGTGCGGCAGAGTTGTGCTTGTTACAGACCTTAAGATATTTAATTTGTAAACACTTAATAAAGCATAGCCTACAGTAGCTTGGCTAGTCTTATCTGTCAACCAAATAAAAATCAATATGTCCCTGGGGTATAAGCTATGATTGTCTGGGCTGCGGAGTCTAATAGGATTAAGTGTTTGGGACCCTATCTAACATTACAGTCCACAATCCTAGTTAGAGAAAGTTAAAGACCAGCTTGCCACTGTAGCAGGCATGATTGCTTAGGGGTCTGAAAAATCATTAAAGCTTGTCCTCTTAAACGTTGATTGTTCCCTAGTGATTTATTGACAAAACACAAAAAGTGCTCTATACTGCACTCTAATTATATGTATGAGGCTAGGAAATCTCATGGGAAATTAAATAAAATTTACAGCTTGATGGTTTTATGCTCTTGGGAGACATACCTTCTTAATAAGATCTTATAGCTGGGAATATTTATGAGGTTAAAATCTGTGGGCTTGAGCACAGACCTAACCTTCTCAAAGGGAGGGGCCTTTGTTTTTTTCTTTCAGTAAATAATTTCAGTGAAAAGCAAGGTATGCAAAAATTACAGTAAGGGGATATAGTGTGAATTACCAAGTCATTATTTTCAATACCTGCCAATAGGTGGTACTTCAGAGGTAGAGAATGAAATAGGGCAGCTGCATGCCCTTTCTGACATTGTGAAATTGGTGTGTGTCCGTTTGCAATCAGTTATCTGTGACATTCCTGATGTGGCCATGTGAGCCCGCTCAGAAGCTGTGAAGCCAACTAACTATGGGCAGTGTAAGGCTTTCTAGCTGGGAAAGTTGTGAAAGTGATTTATAGGTCTGTACGTGTATACTGCTATGTATAGTTTTCTCCCGTGAGTAAAATAATTCCAAATACAGAGAGACTCCAGACTCATTATGCCCAAACCTGCAGATCTGCAGCCTGAGCAATTCTTAATGAAGGTTGGGAGCCCAAAGCCCTTGGGCATGTTTAAAAATACCATCTTGATACTTGGAAATGGTCAAGTATTTCATGTGATCACTTATGTTATTAGACATTTTATTTTGTTACTTTGAATCCAAATGGGGCTAAGTGAGACAAGGACATCGGTATGGCGATAATAGTGTCACCAAATTCCCTCATACGTGGATACTAAATTTGTACAGATTTAGCTGTATAAATAAAAGAAACGTGTCCTTTTCTCACGTGCTAGAGCAATTTTGGGATAACACAATTAGAATCAAAGGTGGTAACAAAATTGGTCAAAAATCCCTTGTGAAGTTTTGAATGTTTTATTAAGTGGGGACCCTTTGGAAGGTGGCCTAGTAGTAAAAACAAGAACACTTTCCTAGTGGCTCTTCAATGTAAAGGATAATTAATATAAAGGACAATTCTCTCTAGGCCCTGAAGCAGTTTTTGATTAAGGCACTTAACTGGCACTTTGGAGAATTAGGTGCTCCACTTGATTTTGATGTAGAGCAGCTTTGTGATATTGGGCAAAGAATCGCATCTCTCTGTGCCTCAGTTTCCATTTATAGATAGGATTGTGATACTTTCTTTATCTCCCTTTTCTGTTGATACTGTATTCTCTTTGAGGCAAGGACGATATGCCAGGCTCCAGCACACTGGGTCTCAGCAGGGGACTCTATCTGTTATTGTTGTCACAGCCGCAACATGGGGGTTATCCTTTATCTCTGTAACTTCTGAATGTGTACAGTGATAACTCTCACCAACTTTTCCCTGCCGTCATCCTCCTCTTGTTCCACAGTGAAAACAGAAACAACTTAATTAGAATATGTTTGACAGGGATCCGCAAAGAAAAGATGCACGCTCTCCCAGTTGCACGAGTCGATTGTGATTCTGTTGCTAATTAAAAAAAAAAAAAAAATCTTTTCTGGTGCCCTTTTGTGCTATATATTTAATAAGGCAAGGGGAGGGCAGGGCTGGGAGAGGAAGCGTGTCACCTCCCCTCCTGTCTGAGAGATGGTGCGTAGTAATCCATGCTCTGGACTCCGGTTTCTCATCTCACTTAGCTGGTGCAAATCAAAGGTAGCTCCATTAAAATGTATGAAAATACTTTCATGCAAAATACCTTGACGTTAAATGTAAGGAGAATAAGCCTCTGCATATTAGCTACTCCTTTCCCCGAATCCTTCTAAATTCAGCAGGACATGTGCATCAGATTTGTGTTCCTACAAGGCTGCCTTTTCATGTAATATTTCCTATCATTTACCTAGCAGGCTTGCCTAATTTTTTATCCCCCTGCCCCACACTCCTCCTCCCCACATGCACACACCTTATTTTTGCCCTTCTGCATACCATGAAATGTCTGATCAGTTCAGAGAGAGCTTAGAAAGCCTGTGCCTGGGATGAAGGAGAAATTTATTAGTGAAAGACAAGACTCCCTAATAATCAGGGAGTATTGAAATCCCTGATTTAATTTGAATATGGTACAGAGCATGTCTCTTCCTGCCTTCATTACTGGAAAGTCTGTGCCTGATAATGTATCTTTTTACTTAAGGATATTATGCTGGGGAAAAAATGCTTGATGGGCCACTCTAGCTGAGGTGAAAAGGTTTTGGTATGTTTTAATAAAGATGGATATCTCTAAGAATGTTTGAAATATGTGGAAGTAAGATTTGTTACAAGTTACAAATCAAAGCCTAAAAATGTCAGTTATCTCCTAATGATACTTCTACACAGATTATTAATTTCATTTTAGGAGACCAATGAATGTTACATTTTTATGACATTGATTAAATGTCTCACTGCCATCCCCCCATCCATCCTTTTCATTTTCAAAAATCCATATCCGACTTTAACAAAACCCAGCTCATAAATTTGTGTTTTACTGCTCACCAAAGCAGAGTTGGATAGCAATCCACCTGCTAACTTTGTATTTGCACTCCTCTTATCTCAAAGAATCACTGGTCTGGCTTTCTTTTTTTCCCTATACGAACAGTATTTCAGATGTGAAACATTTTTTTCAATATTCGCTCGCTATCTAATATCTAAAAATGTGTTCTGGCGTAGACAGCATGGCCAGCTCCACCAGGACTTTCAGAAAGGCGCACAGGAGGTGCTGCTCTGTCACTTGAAGTAAATCTCTTGAAGAGAAATGTTTAGGTTCCTCCTGCGTCTCCCTGTGGGAGCTGCACCTCCAGCTCTCCAGTTACAGGCAGGGACGCACCCTGCAAGAGAAGCGAGATGTGTAAAGATCCCTCCATTCACTGATTGATTTGCCTCTTTCCTTTATGTCTGTGGGCTGACAATTAGGCAAATTCCATAAGTTGCCAGACCTATAAGGACATTTATTACATTTTTGTTCTCCTGCAGACTTACTCTTGTAATAGAGTTTAAAGTTGTGTGAGGGAGAGGGACGAAAACTTCCCGTCCCCTCCCCTCACAAGTTCCCTGACCCCTCTCCCGCCCGCATTACAGCTCTACCCCTGGCCTTACTACTGCCCTGTTTGTAGTCTCATGATCTCAGATGGGTAAAAAAAACTATAAGGAAAACAAATTAAGCTCAGCTCCAGTGAGAAGGGAGAGCCTTCGTCTTAACTGTCCCTAACTTCCAGTGCACAGTAGGATTTGATCTCTTGAATGCTATTGCGCCGCTGGGAACAAAGTCAAATTAGCAACAGTTCACATTCAATACACAAAATCTAAAGAGAGAGCAATGTTCAAAGAGTGTCTAATTGATATTGATTTTAACCTGCTTGTCTTAAACGTTGCTTCTGTCTTTGAAATAAGTTACTCAGCTGCCAGGCCCCACATCCCTCAGTGCTGGGGTGCGAGCAGAGGCTGCGGTGCTGTGCCGACCCCTCCATGCAGGGGCTCTTGGGCTGCTACAGCTGGAGATGGAGGTAGGCGGAGGGTTGTCTCACAAGGTTTCACTCCCTGGTTTTCTTAGGGTGCCGTCTTCATTAGGGATGATCACAGCTTTGGGCGTATTAGATATTATCCAGCCTCGGCCTGCTGTTGTGAAAGGAGCAACCACATTGCCAAGTCCCAGAATTAGCAATTGGACTGAGACAGTCCAACCAATTCACCTCCCCAGTAGACACATCCCTTGGAGATGTTGTCTTTAGAGACAGCTCAAATAATCTGAAGTGGTCGGTGATAAGCAGCTCCCATGTGAACCCGCAGGCCGGATCGTAGGAAAGGGCCAAGCGTCTCGAGCCCTCTGTCAGCCCCGTGACCAGCTGAGGTCCTCAGGGCTGTCCTCACGTTCCCCCAGCTTGGTGTCCACAGCGCCTGTGGGGAGAGGCTTGCTGTGTGCAGGGAGGACGTGGCAGCGCGCACCGTCTCTGTGGTCCCTTTTCCCCTCCTTCCTCTTCCCTCACGTCACACACTCAGACACATGGGATGTTTCATAAAGAAAAAATATGGCATGTTTACAGAGAGAAATTTCAAGAAGTGTTAATTTAATATGCTAAAGTGTTCCCTTCAGCATTTTACCTTTGTTGTTGTTTTCACAAAACAGCCAAGACTAAATAATGAGCCCAGAGCTGTGCCCTTTGGTAGTGTGATACCTCATTACCCACGAGCGGCCTCCATCTGCCCTCATGGCTGCACAGGGAGCCATTACGATTATGATGGAAATCTCAGAAGCCATTACCAAGATGCAACAGAGGGCCTACTGCAGACAGCCTAATGGACTAATTTGTAATTGGGAGAGGGAAATGACTTAGCGAGCTCAGGCTTGGTTTTGATGAGTGTGGAAGTGCGCATGCTAAATGTGATAAATGAACAGGAATGCTTGTTTGCGCAGTGGGTTTTACAAGGCCTTCAATCTCTCCTGGGGATTGGAGGCGTGCTGACAAGTCTTGAGAAGCGAGGAGGAAAGGGCTCAGGGGAGGCAAGGAAGATGCAAAGAGAGTAGCTAAGGATAAATTGGTGAGGAAAACTAATGGCAATAAAAACCCAAGGAAATGGCTGTGTCTGCCAGGAAAGCAGTAATTAGGATGCTTTTTGCGTGCATATCTTTAGCCATTAAAATCGAAAATGAGAGTGCACCATGGCATTTGCTAAGTTAAAAAAGAAGAAAAGAAATTCCCACATAGAATAAAAGGCAAGCAGTGTTTTAAAACTGCAGCTTCAATCAAAAAGTGCAGCCGGGCTTGTGATCAAGCCCATTTGTTTAACGCAGAGCAGTTAGATACCACTGGTGTGACAGATGAAGGGATTCCTCTGCTGATGATCTTTCACAAAGCTGTGCCTTAAGAGAGAGGTTCGATTGCTGCTGCCGCGCAGCGTGAAAGTCCTGCAGTGCCTCTGTGGCAGCAGCGTTGCCCTTGCAACACACAAAGTTAGAGAGAGATTCAAGCGTAACTGTCCCCGAGCAGATCAGAGGAGATCAATGAGTACGTCCCTCTCCCAGCATCATGGAATCTGGTTCTGGGTTGTGACCGAGCTGTATGGAGACTTAGGTCGCATTGGTTTGAGTTTTGCAATCTGTAGGAGACGTCATACAAATACATCTCCCTGGGTCTCTCCTTAAAAATGGGTTTTGTCTGGAAGAACCTTTGGGGGTTTTTATGCTCAATCTTTACATTACTGCCACGCAATAGTGCGTGCATTGCCTTGGGTTTCATGTAGGATCTCTAAATCGTAAAGATTGCCTCGAATATCACATGTACATAGATTCAGACTGCATGTGGCCCAGACATTTGGTTTCCTTCTGTGGTTTCAGTTTATACCAGGCCAGGATTCACGCCAGTCACTCTTAAGTTTGTTCTTAGGTGAATTTTGTAAGGCTCTTCAGCACCTTTTGCCATGATTAGAGTTCATTTCTCTCTGTTTTAACATCCTTTGCCTATTTGAGGCATATGATAGGGGAGAGTGGTGTGAGGACCTCCGCGTGGCAGTATTTTGAGAGGGTGACACTCATTTTCTTCCCAGGGGAAGGCCGTCGGCCATTTAAGACTTCACAAATAACCACCACCATTTAAAAATACATCTGGATGTGCACAGATAACCAAAGAAAATGCAAAGTAAAAGTAGATGGGTAAGAAACATCCAGTAAAGAAACACATATGTGGTGGAAATACCCTCATCAAGTCCAATGATATGATTTTATTTGTTGTTTGTCAGCTACTCAGAGAAATCCCAGAATCCCTCAGACTCACTGGACATTGCAATGCATCTAATGAATACATTACAATAACTTTTGCATTTTTAGTCAAATGGCACGAGGTCTTTTTTCCTTCCTCTTCTCTTCCGTTTTCTCCCTGAGAACATGTAATGTAACATTATTGCTAGACAAGGAATCATTTATGGCATAAAGTTGCCTTGCTTTAAGACACTAAAGGTACAAACTGTTATCCGTTATGAGCTATAGACTTTTTCAGTTTACATACATTTATCATATTGAAGGACAGATAATAGGTTACCATTGTTTCTGGCACAGAGAATATAAATAAAGCCAACTGCCATTCAGCGGGCCAAATTTATGTATTTATTTATTTAGTTGTTGTGTTTGTTTATTTGTTATTCTTGTTTGCAGACTAAATAGGATGTAATGAGGAAAAACAAGAGCAGAACTTTTGTTCTTCTAGCCTGTGAATACCATGGTTATCTCATGGAGTAAGGTCAGGGTTTATGAATGTTTGCATTTGTGGCTGATCACTCATAATGTGAATAGTGTGTTTTGACGAGAGTGGCAGCATGTGACTCCAGAGTGCTATTCGTGACTTCCTGACCCTAAGCAAATCATTTAATCTCTGAATATCTCTTGACAGAGTTTACAGTTCCATCTGTAAATAGGGTATGTTAACATTGTCCTGCTTGGAAGTCTGTCATGAGGCTTTAATTCATCAATATTTGTGAAACACTTTGAGTTGCCGTATAAATACAAGTCATTAATATATCTTATCTAAAAATCTATTTAGGTTCAATCTTAATACATCTGTGTTCTAGATAACTTTGTTCTGTTGCTAACAATCTTAAAAAATCATTCCAAAAAGAGTTTATGAAAGGGTTTACTAAAAATGAGTGCATCTTAAAAAGAAACTTTAAATTTCCTTAATGTTTTGACTGCATTCATAAATGTGGAATGTTGTTCTGCAATAATTCATACCAGATCTGTGGACACACAATCACATGCTTTCGTATTAACCAGAGCACACAATGTGGAATGTACAGCAGCTTCATGGTTTTTTGCTGGCCTTATGCAAGCAGCAAGAGGACAAATAATGTTTTTTGGTTTTGAAGACCAAAGAAAAAGAAATTACTTTCTTCGCAACTGCCCTCTGCTTTAAAACAGTGGGACGTTGTACTTGAATAGGACCACAAAAATTGAGCCTTTAGGTAACCATAATGGAAACTTGCTCCCTCTGTGTGATTTACCTGTAACTATTGCCACTTATTCCTTGTTGTCCCCACGTCACTCCTTGGCTTTTCTTCTCGTCAAAGTCAGCCCAGAGTCTGCAAGTATATGCTACTGTCTTGGATACGAGGTATAGGTTTCATAAAAGCCATATTATTGGGGCCCTTATCTATAAAGTCTTCAGTGCCTAAAGCCTCTTCTTTAATGCCCTGGCTACGCTGTGCCTAACGCAACGAACCTCTGATGAATATTAAAAAATAATGTTAAAAATAAAAATGGAAAACAGTTAGTTGATCGAAATATGTACATGGAAGCCTGAAAGTTAGATGTAGCCAACAGTATTCGATCTCATAATTAAATACTTGTAAATACATATGGATATATTAATGTCTTTACAGTGTTTTCAAAAGATTCAGAGTGTTCAAGAAAGTAACATTTATGTGAGTAACTTTTTGTCATTGAGTGGATACGTTCAACTAGAACTGCCAGACAAAAGGGCCATCTTACGAGAGCTCTGAGGGGATCGTGCATGTGGGAAAAGCCTTCAGACACTGTATGTCATTCTTTCACTCACATTTCCCCCTCTCCATGACTTCATCTTTCCATTTTTTCTGCTTTCCTTCTTTCCTGTCCTCTAGAACAGGCTTGCAGCCACCAGTGAACTAGAAATGCCGTGTTACTGATGCATGACCAGCTATTTCCATCTCTCTCCTAACAAGTGGAAACCGAGAACAATACCATACGGATCTTCATTCAGTGTAAATCTGCAAAATCCTAATGAGCTTAATGATACTATATTGATTTACACCAAACAAGAAATTAGTCTCTCATTGTTGCAGACTACACAAAAGCATGAAAACATCCTTTTTACTAGTGTCTTGTTCACATGTGTGTTTATTAGCATTTTCCCCTTTCCTTTTAGTTCTACATTTTACTAGGAGTGTCACTCCAAGACCCTTGTTGTTAGTGATGTGGAGATTTATCTTGGCCTGTTTCCACGTTGACACCTAAAAAAGAGTCATTTCAAGGCACTGACCTGTCCTGTGTTACTTCATATGTTTGAAACATCAACATTTTTACTCCTTTGGTGTTTCCTCAGAACACAGAGGTACATAAATGGTTGGAGTCTTTAACAAATAGACATGTGTGGGTGCTGTTTTTATTGGTATGATGCCGGTGCGGTAACAAAAGCATCACAGTTATACAAGGCACCTGGGAGCGAGTAAGGGAGAAGGAAAAGAACTGCGCAGTATAAAGCAGTCTTTTCTCTCATAAATAGCTGGCTGAAAAATAACTTGGTGAAATATAAAAAATATGACAGTGCAAGTGTGTATGTGTGTGCATATGTGTATGTGAGTGATGGTAGGTCCAGCAGAAAACTGGCTTTGAGACCTAAATGCTAAACTACCTGAAGTGGAGAGGTTATAGTTTATTCCCAGCTCTGCTTACTGGGTCACAGAGAGCAGCTGGAGCAGAAAATTGTGTGCAGGAAGGAGTGAGAGGCTGCGAGGGTGAGGCCGAGGGGTAGCGCTGACACCGGTGACTGCAGAGAAATAACTGCTGGGTGACCTGTAGATGGAAGTGTGCTTTCCCGGTGGTGCGCTGGTGGAAAGCCTGGCCAGAAGAAAGGACTTGTAGCAGCGTTGAAGTGACTTCTGGAGAGAGCGCCAGCAAAACATCTGCATATGGATAGTAAACTGGCTGAAGGGTAACACAGATAGGAAGTATCTTCTGCAGATATTTCTTATGCAGACTAGAGGAGGAATGCACTAAAGGGAGGAATACACATTTTTAATGACTGCAAATGGGATAGATCTCAATGTTACATTTCTTTTGTAAGACAGCAACTCATTCCCCGGTGTTGGGGCATTTCTTCCACACAGAAATAACAAAAGGAAAACTTGGGTTGATACCAGGCTTTCCTGAATTAGCGTGTTCTATAATTGTTTTCCACGTTGTGATTTGGTCTTGTTGCAGTTAATAGCTTCAAAGACAGATTACAAACCTCAGTTTTGAGGTATATACTGAATGTAGGTGATATGCATATATTCTCCTTTTTTACTCATTTAGACATTTTGGTACATCCAGGAATCGGAATAGCAGACAGTTCCTTTAAATGACAAGGGGAAATGTGTGGTGTGTAGGAGAGGGAGGGCCTAATTTTAAGTGCTAGTCAACTGCAACCACTGATAATCTGGAGCCTGTTCAAACCCATTTAGAGAACCGTTGAATTTTTAAGTGCCTTTTGATTCTCTCTTTCATTTATTTTAACTGATCTGCAGGGATTAGGAGCTTGGTAGGGGAACACCATAATGCTTGCCAAAATGTGTGAATAATTAGAACGCCAACGATGTGTGCCAGATAGGAGGGGAGTATTCACACTTCTGATTAGATTCACTGAAACACTGTTGTAAATCATGGCTGCCAAGGTAACTTAGAGCTGCTTTAAGTTTCTGCTGCCACAGGAGCCAGCTGTGGTGTGGCAGAGAATCTGTCTGCCTCCAGCCATAGGTGGGGACATTTTGAGTAGATGATTTATTTTGCTGTGAAGCAGGAAGGGCAGAGATTTGAAGGTGTGGTGTCACACAGGTTGTGCAAACAAGCTTTAGATGCTAACACCTATATGCTTACTACTGAAAATCAGGTGAGTAAGAGGACAGGTTACTGTTCAAAATCTGTAGATTCACCAGCGTTATGGGAATCTTTGCTTTTCTCACACCTGAGTTTTGACAAATGTCAGTAGTAGGTACAACGGCCTAGGGGAAAAAAAAGTTATATAGGGTTTATCTGGCACCCCTTTTCCTAATCCATAACCCTCAGGGATTTGCAAGGAAGAACAGCCTCTTCCTGATGCAGCACTCCTGCATACAGCCAAAGCGCAGTCTTTCCATCGTGGTCCTGCCTCTCCGCTGCCCTGTGCTCAGCCAAGGGCTGCCTGGAGCGGCTGGTGGCCACCAGATTGCAATGCTCAGTAGGTATTTTACAGGCAGATTATATTATTGGTGCAGAAAGTTGATTAAGGTCCCAGATACCATCTTTAAAAAAAATAACTTGTTCATAATTGTGCCTTTCCTTTCATGTGATCCCATTTCCACACATTTGGTCCCAAAGGCAACATGCATCAGCGTCAAAAGGAGAAAATGGGAGTCTCTGTTCTCAAATGAGGGGCTGAGTGAGTGCTAGAGCTCACTGGAGCATTAAATCACACCTACACGCAGTTCAACTTGCCCCTGTGATCTTAACAAGTGCTACGCTTGCCAAGGAGAGAAAGCACACCTCAGAGTTAACGGATAGAAATTCCATGCGAATGAAGCATGCCCAGGACATAGCTCATACAGTCTTGAGGAGCTCCACCTGTCACGTTGCCCTTGGACTTTCTGGTTTGGGAGATGGTGCAGGGCATGTCTGTGCTGGAAGGGCTATATCTGCTGACTCTTCAGTAAGCCTCCAGCAGCACTGTGTCCTCAGTGCCCCACTCCAGGCCAAAATAACCCTGTCTGCACGTACCTCCCAGATCTCCCTTCTTGCTCTTCCTTTGGAGTGTACCTGCCTGAGGAGACATAAAGCTCAACAGCAGCAGAAGCAAAGTCACATTTCCCAGTTCCTGATGTCTCCACCCCGCTTCCTCCATCAGGTTTGTAAGTAAAGGCAGAGGTACTGAGTCCGCAGAGTTTTTTCTAAAACTGCACAGTCCAGTATGGGTGGGTTGGGTGCAGGCTGCAGGGGGTGGAATAGATGGTGGAAGAGATTTTTTGGGGGCAACCTTAGCATAGATTCACATGGTATTTTCTTCTTGTCCATAAAACACTCTAAAACTGTTCTTACAGCTGGAATAGCTCTATCCAGAAGTGTAACAGTGGAAGGTACTGTAAAGTCAGGGCATCATTCATGGTAACGGAAAGTGCTAAAATCTGCTCAATGGCATGAATTACGGATTTACATGTAAGTGACTGCAAGATTCGATTTAAAGGAGGGGAACTATTTCAATGATTTAGAATTTGTATTGATCTTGCCTCCCTGTAATATGAAGCTTTTGTTTCTTTTGTTTTTAAATTGTCATTATTTAACCATAGTCAATTTTAGTCATGCAATTTTCCCATTTTAGTATGCCACTTTCCTATTTTTCCTCTTAATTTCCCTTTTTATAAATGGATTGCTTCAAAACCAAAAAATTTAAACAAATAAAATGAATTCAAATCTATATCCATCTTTCAAAAGGTCCAGAAAGATAGTAAGGAAAAAAGCCTTTTTCAAATAAGAAATGTTTGTTATTTCGGTGTTTGCAGAAGCTAATGTAGCACGTATGAATAGGGCAAGGTTTCTTCTGATGTAGTAACAGCTTTGTAGATCAGTGCAGTGTTGTCTGGAGATGCCCTTGTTTCTCTCCTCAGTGAGATAGAAACCCCCTTTGAAGAGAAACAGCAATACAGAGTACAAGGGTAAAGGATCATGAAACAGGACATGACAGAGGATGGTTTGTAACCCAAATGGAATGGAGAAAATGAGCAACACGTGAGGAATGTAAAGAGAGGGGAGAGACACATCAAAATCACCTAACCATCTCTGATGTCTTTAGAAATGGAGAGAGACAGAAGAAATAATACATATGACTCCCTTTAAATCATAAAAACTGTTTTTCACAATTCAGTGGAGGTATGAAGGAGATTTCTGTGGAAGGCTGTGATCCTTGTAAAGTCCCTGTGAATCGCTCAGTGCAAATTAACATTTGGCAAGGGGAAGAAAAAATACCTTCAGCAGTGCTTGGCCTTTTAACTACATAGACAACTTGTTCGCACAATGAAAGTGTTCCTCTGTAAAAGGTCACAATCAATATTTGGCATCTTTGGTGCGATGTCCTCTCTCCTTTGTGTCTCATGTACCCAGTATTACCTGTCAAAACCAGTTTAACAAACTGCAATTCGTCTTGCTGTTGGAAGTCAAGAGAGCCTTTGCTCTCCTTTGCCATTCCTACCCGTCCAGCCCTGCTGCAGGTGCTCTGAGCATAGGGTTATTTTTTGTGACAGTGCACAAATAGTTTGAATGGGTACTCAGAAACATTTGGATCAGTTCAAATTTTATATCTAGACATCTGACTTCCGATGGCAATAAATTGGTGAGAGTTTGACTCTCACTTGTTTGACTGTTTGACTTCCTGCCTTGACATTGTCCATCAAAAGAAACTATTATTGGCAGAAGTCTGTTTAAAGACATTGTTTTCCTTTGCGAATCGAACAGACTGAGTGTTACCAGAGTAGCGAGGATAAGAAGCAGCTCTCCTGATGAACAGGTTAGTGGTATTAAACCACGACAGTGCCTTTGGGTGGATGCCTTCTTCCAGTTGTCATTGACAGGATACTGGGCTAGATGGACCCTTGGTCCCACCTCCAGCACCGCCTGTGGAGCATCTTCCTCATTTTCCATACTGATCCACTGGAAAGGGTGGCTGGGAATTCTGAGGTACTGCTGCTTCTTGGAAAAGAATTGAAAAACAGTGCTTTAAACTGAATTTATTTTTAACTGAATAAATTTATACATTGCAAGAATGTGCCTTACGTATTTCAAAAGATTTATGGGTATGAGACTTTTCTGCCAGCGGTATAAATTAGGAGTGATTTTACTGCAGTTGCACTGGTATGAGTTAATCCTAAATGAAGAAAGACTCTGTGCCCTAAGTGTGTAGCATTTTTAAAGAGAGGCATGAGGGTGACAGTTCTAACAAAATCACTTTTAACAACTGGATTTTACCACTGCCACATTTTGAAACCCCAGCTCAGCCTCTGAAATCTTGTTTTATCCAGAAAAAGGTACTTGCTGGCCTGTCCACTGACATTGGCAGCAGCGTGCGAGTTGCTAAGGATGATAGAGCCTAGGGCTTTGCTGGTGGGGAATATTTTCCACATCCCATCTGCATCCCTGTAGAACTTGACCATTAGTCAGGCTACTTCTAAATGATGCATCTCTTTTAGAGATTTCTACTGATAACAAATGAAAGAGCATTTTTTTTTCTTACCTCATTATGCAGGCAGCTGTGTGACAGTGTTCTGACAAACTGTGTTATCTCAGGCTTCCAGCTGCAAGCTGTTCTCATCAATACTGCTGCGAACTGTTTCCTACTAACCCTTTCGCCTTTATGCCCATTTTTATCAGAATTTAATTTTAATGTGAGGACAGTCAAATATAATGCCAGATGTGGGAAGCAGATAGTTTCCTTTGTATAAGAACATAGCAGGGGAGGTCTTCTAAAGGACCAGCCACGCGGAGTGCAGAGGGACTGTGCTGCAATCATTATGTTTCAGTCCTGTGGATTATTATTTTTTTATTATTATTATTATTCTAAAGTTGCCATTTCAACCTTTCCTCACATTTGCCTTGGCACTGAACTGGAAAGAGAAATTAAACAACAACAAAAGAGCTATAATTTAAAAGAAAATAAAAAAGGAAATGTGCATCCCTTGGTCCAAGTTTGCAGTGTGCTAGAAGGTGCTCAGTCTGCTTTTCTGTTGACTCCTTTCAGCTGTTCTGATGTACCAAAGAGAACTGCAAAACAGCTGCAGGAAAATCTTGTTTGGCATCTACTGAAATTGCTATTTCTGAAAAATGTGACCTCATTCCCTCAGGTAGAGCACCCCTACCTCAGTTAGGGAAGGTACAAGCAAGTCTATGTATGCTTAGGATACAGAAGGATAGAATACATTTCCCTGTAGCACTGGGTTGTTTTTGCTTAGTTTACAGCACAAACAGAGCTGTGTTTTGACAGATAGGCTGAATATTGTTGAAGAATCAGTTCCAGTTTTGCTCAATTGCAAGTGAAAAGAGCCAAGCCAAAACCAAGCTGCCCTTCACAATTTTTATTCTGATAAGCAATGAAAAAATAAGTTTGAGAGAGGAATGTCCCTTTATCCTCATATTTTAATCATCATTGTCATAGTCATAAATAATAGCTTCATGCTGAGGCCTTCAAACTTATTCTGTATTTACTATTACCTGCAGGAATTTCTCTGGTGAGGCTGATTTAGGTGTGTCAGGCTCCCCATCTCCCCCAGGCCATAGCATGAAACAGCCAAATGCAGCTTGTGTACACGTTTTATTTTGGGTTGTTACTTCCCAGTGGGGTATTCTACAATTAGCGCTAAGCTCGCTAAATGAGTGGCGTGTAGGATCATGTTTGACTTCTTGTGACCCTGTAGCTTTTAGAATGATTTTAACTTATTTATGACATTGAGCAACTATTCGTTGCACTTTAAGAAATGAAGTTGCAGTCCCAAAAGAATTAGTTTCATGCTCTTGAGTGGTACAGTAATTTATTAGTCCAGGAATTCTAGTAATTTAGTACTCTATTTTAAGTAGTTCAAGCCTAATTAATAGGCTAGTTTTCATGTAGGAGTAATGTCATCTATACCTATATATAGAAAAGCTATCATGTTAATTAGGTTTATATTATTTTAAAATAGACACATAGATATGCACACATTTGTGTTGATTTAGGTACTTAATGCAGGCCCCATTGGCCTAAATTACTGCTTTGCTCTTGCTGTTTTACCCTCTCACAGACATGTGCACACATGCTTTTAACCAAAACAAAGAAAATCCAGTTGTGTCTATCAAGGAGAGTGGAATAAGATGTAAGTTTATTGAATAAGGGGGAAAAATCACATTAACCCCATAAAATACGCAAGGTACACACTTGGAAGACCTTCTTTAAAGCTATTGTGGAAAAATATCTGTTCTTGTCAAAAGCTGTCCTGCGTTGCTAGTGAAAAGGTATTAGGTGCAGGTGTCAAACATGCCTAATGAGGCATGAGGAGTCGACAGCAAAATAACAGAGATTATAGGTACAGAGGATTGTGAATGAAGTGTGAATAGCAGCCTGGATGTATGACTGACACAGAAAAGAGGAGAAGACAGGCAAGAAGAAAGAAGATCCATCACTCACTTAAGGAGAATGGACATTTTGAATCACTTGATTGATATCTTCCCATCCAGTAATCCTACAACTTTTAAGATCTACATTTAAAAATAACCTAAATTGTTCCTCCAAGAAATCATGAGTTTATTATAGGTCTTTGGGGTATTTTGCCTAACTCTGAGAGCAGAGGAGAAACATAATAAATGGCTCTCTGTGTGTGTATTAGCACATAGAAAGTTCGGGCACACCAATCTGCTTTGTCAAATTAACAGCCTGTTTATGAAGTTAAAAAAGATTCAAGTAGCAGTATGTAAAACCAAAACTCTTACTCATTCCATTCATCATCTAGAAGTAATTTATAGTTAAACTGTATGTAACAGCATCTCCATTTCATCTGGAGGCAAATATGAAGGCCAATTTTTAAGGGATTGTTTTGGGGAAAGTGGATGTTCCTGATTTTTTTTATTGCTCAGCCTTCCTCTCCATCTGTTGCTTTCTTCTGTCGGATGGAGTCAAAAAGTCTCTTTATGTCTAAACCATAAATCTAAAATGCTTAAGATATGAGTAATTTCATAGATGAAATTCCAAATGTTATTGGTGTTATGAAAATGTCTGGACAGCTAATGTCAGAGTTAAAACCTTATCCCTGATATATTTCCATCTGAACATAAAACTCCATGTTAATAAGCTGTTACGCCTTTCTTTGGTCTCCATCTAAATGAAACAGCAGGGTAATATTTAAAGTTTGTATCAGTGAGACAGAATACCTTGCCTCTTGGCTAAGAAAAATAATTATCCTGCTCAGATAATTCATGCTATTGGCACATTCAGAAACAGCCTGGAGGCTCAGTCTTGCTTCCTTTGAACTCGGTGGGAGTTTGGGGATTGACTTGAATGGGAGGAGGTCCTCGGTCTCTGGCTACATATCCATCCATCCATGTACCATCCAGGTCTTTTTTGGTCTGTGTATTACCACTCTGACTATCCATGGCCGAATGCAGAGCCTTAGTTACAAGGGCCGTTGTGTTTTCTTTGGTGGTAAAATGAGCAGAATCTAAACCTTAATGGATTGACATGCGGCGAGGAAGGAAAGGCAGAGAAACCAATTTGTCCTTAACTAAGCAACACAAAAGGATTGCTGTGACCACTGCTAAAATCAGGTAGCTTTTGGTTTGCTTTGCCAGGTTGCTGGGAGGGAGGCACATCTCTTTATTTTCGCAGTTATGGAGAGGGCAGTTTGGTGCAGCCTTCTATGGTGCCGGCGCTGCTCCCGTGGCTGTGGGGTATCAGTGTGCACGTCCTGCGCTCGGATGCGGCCGGGAGTAATTGCCTGATTGAACATGGCAGCAGATGGCTTCCCCCCCACACACACCTCCTTTTCCCTTCAGGTTTTCAATACATGAATAACAAAAGTTATTTAAAAACAATAACAATAACAAAACCCCCCAACCCACACCTACAGGGAATTTTTTCCCCTCAGGATAGATAGATATATAAATGAAGTAATAGGTAGACCGCCTCCATTTTGGGGGGGCGGGGGGAGTGTTGACTGCTGTTTGCTTATACCCCAGCGGTGTTAACAAGCAGTAGATTGTTAGTGACAATCACACACTCTCTGGCACTTAAAGCAGAAGGCTTGATTTAATCGCAGAGCTGTCATTTATTATTCTGTTGTGCTATTCCACAGGGGGAAATGACTGATCAAGCGCCTGCTCCCCAGAGCAGAGGGCTCTTTTTTTTTTTTTTGTTATGTCTAAATCCTCAATACAAATTGCAGTATTTCTGGACTCCCAGCGGGACCCATTAGTGCCTGTGGGGCATTAAAGATCATTAATAGTGCTGTCAGATGGGGAGAGAGAGAGAGAGGGAGTGAGAGACAGAGGAAGCCAGCAAGCCAGCCAGTTGCTTAGCTTTCTCAGAAATCGGAAATTAATACATCTGCTTCATTAATACTGGCCTGTGTTTGATGTTTGTTAGCTGGCAACTTTAATGATGTAGGTTAGCACCAGTCAGGCGCTTGCATGAATTGGATTCTTTCAATTACCTAAAGTTCCTTTTCCCCATCCTCCACCCCCCTCTTTCTCTGCCCAAAAAGTCAGCCCTTAATTAGCAACTCTAAAAGAAGAGGAAGAAGCAGGAAAAAAGGCTGGGGTTTTTCCTTCCCCTCCCCAAGTGTGACAGCCACGATTTGCAACCTTGCCTGTATCCCATTAACTGTAGCTCTCTTCCAAGCATTTAACTGTATGGTAATCGAGAAGAAATGTTTTAATCACTGTGAACAACATGTTAATCAGTGATGTGACTGAACACTAGGTATTAATTGGGTTAGGGTAAAGTGCTAATGTTTGCATCCAAGAATGCTGCTATCGAGTGCAAAGACTACACAGATTCAGTGCTTTTTGGCAGCTATTAAACCCAAGGCAGCTTTGACTGGCAGGTGACAGGGAGTAAGGAATGGCTTCAGCCCAACCAGAGCATGGATGGAACTGCCATGTTGTCCCCAGCCTTCATCTCCCCTTCTCTTAAGCGATCGTTGTGTCCAGCAAAGTTTATCCAAGACTTCTCTTACTCTTCTCCTAACAGACTCAGTAGCCTCCCTGTCTTTGCTTTGATGGGTCCGAGCACAGGGGCTGAGGTCCTTCTTGCATGTTTTGTAGATCTTGTCAAGAACATGCAAGAGTAGTCTTCTCTAGATGTGCTCCATGCATTAATTGTACCTCACTGATCACTGTGTATCGTGTACCATCCCTTGCTTCAGGCATTTCAGAATGGAGGTCTGTGGGCTATATCCAGCCTGCAAAATGGTACTGAGATTGTCTAGTGAGAGTCAGAGTTGCTCACCTAACTCATGGCATCTGTTCCTCTCAGAAAATCTAGGTAAGAGACCCAGCCTGTAGTTGCATCAGGGCAGAGGAAAGCTGAGTTGCCTGTCAGTAGTTGCCAAGGTGCTGCTGCTGCTTTCTGGAGAGCTGCCCAGGAGAAAGGCAGAAGGCACGACCTGAGGTTTTGTGGAAGATCATAGTAGATAGCAGCCTCGTCCTGCTCTAGCGCTGCTTCTGCCTGATGTCTGGATTGTGCTTCAAGATTGTCACTCCCTTCCTTCTTCTCCCCGCTCTTAGAGGATATTAGCTGGTAACTGCACTATTCCAGACCTGAGAAGCCATTACATTCAAGGAGTTTCCATTGAAAGCATTTCCAAAGCAAGAGAGGTGCTCTTCCACCTGCAAGCCATCATGCAGGCAGTGTGGTCAGCAGCATGCTGAAGTTGGGTCCGATGGGACCATGGCAGTCTAGAGACAGCAGTAAAAATAGGAGTGAATTTCAAAAGCAAGATAGATTGCCTCTGGAGTGGGTTTTGTTTTGTTTGTTCCCCTCGGTGTAGCTTCAAAGTGCAGATGCAATGCCTCAATATGAAAAATTAGTTGTTTTCCATGAAGAATCCACCACTAGTAGAAGTAATTCTGTAAAATGGTCCAGCAGTAGCCATTTATACCAGTGACTGATTTATGCTGTTTAAGAAAGACACCTCTCTTGTTACTCAATTAGCCATGAACCATTTGCAACAGGGATATTGGGGGATACAACACATATAAAAAGAAAAGACAGATTGCTTTGGTTTTGGCAGTTGCCTTCTCTTTAGGGCTTAAACTAGACTAGAGGAGATTAGACTAAAATCCAGAAAAGAATTTATATTTTCCTCATGTCCACAACACCTCTCCTTGTTGCAGCTGGTCCAGGCAAATCTTTAAGAACAAACCCCAACCAAACAGCTGATCAATGAAGAGACTAGGAGCCAGTTTCTGGCAGGGATCATCATTAGGTGACTCCACTAGTCTAAGTTTCAAAACTTTTTCAAGGTTTAGCTTCATTCCTGTCACTTTGTACAAGTGTGTTGCATCTTTAAAGATCCTTGAGGAAAAAGTGCCATTGAATGGGAGGCACTGGACTGAGATTCATAGCCTTGGTTGGAACCCCAGCTCTGCCCCAGCATCTGTGTCATGCAGATAAATCAAGGCTAGACTCTCAGAGGTATTTAGGTGCCAACTCCCATAGAAATGCAGTGGAGTTAAAGGGCAAAACTCCCACAAGGATGAGTCTCTCCTTTTACTGTTTCTAAAATGAGAATGATTCTCGCTCTTTCTCTTGCCTTGGCCTTTTAAACTCCGAGGGTGTGCCTATGTGACACATTGTGTCTTGCCGAGAAGCAGGGTGTAACAACGGTGGCATGCTGCTCAGCATGCACGTCTCATGGCTTTGAACATCAGCATGTGGCAGTGTGCTGAGGTACCCTCCGGTCTTTAGCCCGTCTCACGGGGAGTGCTGTAGCTCTGCTGTCTCAACCTTGCTCTGCTGAGCTGGGGCAGAAGCAATGCTTCTGGTCCCTTCCATGGTGAGGGACCTGCCCCTGGTTGATACTGGTATAACTGAAAGCAGACCCATTTAATTTCAGGTGTTACCCTGTTTAAAACGCATTGTCGTCTAGTCTAACATGCTCAGTGTTGCCTTGTGATGCTAAAACTGTGCTGTGAAGGCTCATGTTGCTTCCTCACATCTCTGCTCTGCATGTTTTAGCAGGAGTTTTCTCTTACACATGCCACATTTTTTCTTGTATCATCATATGGTGTGAACAACCTCCTCTCTCTAGTGACTTCATGGGAAAAGTCACAAATTCAACTTTCATATTGTATTGCTAAAACGCCAAGGTTATGTCAGATGTAGGTTATTCCAGTGCTGATACTCTATCAGGTCAAGAAGAACTAAGACAGTGGTTCCATGGAAGGTAAATCTTGTTTTAGGCACTGAATTTTGGATTTTAAAAAATCCATGGTCATATGACATATGAAGTGCTAATGTACTAGAAACCCTGCTGACTCAAATGTAGTCAAAAATTTAAAAGGGGTAACTTTGTCCTGGAGGACTGTGTGCTGGATTAAGTATTGTCATCCTGATTTCGCCATGGATCAGGCATCACCTTTCCCCCCTCAGCCAAGATAGGAACATAAGTATTTCTTGCCAGTTTGTTCCTGCCCAATTCAAATAAAATATGCATTGCCAGAAGATATGGCAGAGTGGTCATCCTATAGTAATGAATATGAAACTATGGCCTGATACTTCCAGCATTTAAAAACATTCTTCATGGCATGATACCAGTGTGCATTTTTTTCATAGATATGAAATTATTTCACTGAAGTACACTGATACTCTCATCCTTCTGTTACAAGTAGAGGAACTGAGATACGCTATGACTTCCCTGGTGTCCTATGATGAACAGTGGCAAAGCCAGGTTTAAAATCTACAAGGCCATTCTGTGCTCTGCCAGTGAAGTGGTTAATGTTTTCTCTTCTGGTTTAGAGCGGCACACTTTTCCACCCCAAATCTACCGTATCACAGACTTCCAATTGCAATATGGAGTGTCTGAGTGTCTGAAACAAAGTTGATGGGTTTTCTGGGAATACTTCTTACAGGTTGCACAAGCTCCACCTGGATGAATGGTGACTAATGGAAAGAAAGGGAGAAATACTTCTACATGCCTTGAAAAGAATCACCTAAACTAAGAGAAATGCCTTTCCAGGGAGGATGGTAGGACTGTAACGACCTGTCTTACTGGGAAGGCTGGTCAACACTCAGTGATGCTTGTTGTGAACTGATTTAGTAGGTTCAAGTAAGACTTTATTGCAGTGTCCGTGCCTTTTCCCTTCCCACCGGTAGGAAAATGTTCATTGCTTTTGCTGTGAATGCAAGCCCAGTCTGGCGCCACTGGTTTCATGTTCATAGCCGCGTGACTTAATATCCACTGCATAACTGAACTACCAAGTAGGTTAAGATCCTTGTGAGTGAGACTTTTATTATATGCAATGTTGCTCCACCATAGACTGTAACTGGATTTTTTTTTATTGATTATGTGGTTAACTTTCCTTTTCACAGCAATAAATCTCAGACAGCATTTAACTTTATAAAGTGAGGAGGAGAGGATTGACCCTTCCTGCATTCCTCCGCCCCCTCTCTTTTTTTTTCCTTCTGTTTTTTTCCTGGTTTTACACTGTCTTTCCTTACGACTTCTGTCAGGTGAACTAGTGGTGAGGCTGTGGCATCTCTGACAGCTGAGCACAGCAGGGATCTCTCAGGCACGCTTGACAATGCAAGCCCCATTCACAGAGGTTTCAGAATTTGGCTTTCACTGGTGCCAGCAATTATGAAAGAGGCATACTCAGCTTTAAGCACTCAAGTGCTGATGGACAAAGTGCTGGTTTAACAGATCTGCCTAATGGGGAGCAGGTGAATAAATACACGATTAGAGAGTCCTTCACAATAACAGCCTTATTATCACATATTATGTAGAGTTTGAATTCCTTGAGGGGTTTTTTCTTTTTTTCAAATTATGATCTCAATTGTATTTAAAAAAAAGTATATGATTCCCAAGATTTCAACTGCTATAAAAATCAGAGTGTATGAAAATATGCAGGATTGTTCTATAGTCTTTCCAGGTCATCTGAGGTTACTAACAGGCAGATTTTGTGTGGTACTAAGCACTAGCCATTCTCATCAACTTCAACAAGTACTCACAAAATTCAGGCTTTCAGTGCTGATTGTGAGTTTTGTATGTACTAAGGATGGGGGGGGACTTTCGTTGCAAGATGTACAGAAAACTTCTTTCTTTATTTTTCTAACTGAGTACAAGGAAAGCCTATGTGCAATCAGAGAGCAGATTATATTCCCTTTACCAGTGATGCCCTGACAAGAGGAAGCTGTGTTTAGCAGAACAAAGGGGTATATAGATCACTTGGAGTAAAAAGGTCAATAGTCTCTATCCCTAATGCTGCATTTGTAACACATTTAGCTGTTAATAGCCCTCCTTTGTTGGCCTAATTAGGAGGTAAAGGATACATTTATGGACTGTGCTGATGCACAGGTAATGAGGGTCCATTCCAATGATGGGGTTTTGAATCCAGGTCTGATCTGGAGATGAAATCACTTGAAAGGGAAGCTGGAAATGGTGGGATCATTTGGTGCCCTTAATATTTTCTGTAGAAACCTCTAATGAACAACTCAGTGCCCTTCAGAGTCATGGCCTTATTTTACAGCTGGGGAGGGTATCTTTCTTTATTCTTTGGCAACACTTTAATATCAGTCACACCAATATAGTCTTAGGAGCTAGAAATGAATTGGATAGTCTCTGTTTTCAGTCTCCAACTTGAAACACATTGGCTTCATTTTCAGAGGGAATGAATGCATCTAGTCCCGGTGAAAAAGGAAATTAGAGCTGTAGGTCATGAACACCAGCTGTGCAAACTCAGTTCAAGGTGTTGTAAGCGTATCTGACACTGTCCACTGAAGTCAGCTGGTGTCAGAACCAAGAGTTTTAGCTTAGGAACGAGGGGTACCCCACTTTTTGATTCTCTTTGCACATGTTTTCACCAGTTTGCTTTCCTACTTTGAGGGCAAATAGCTGCAATATCAGCCATGAGCTTTTGATGGGAAAGAACCCATTAAAATGGCAACTTGTCATTAAAATGGCAATAGCAAGGGTTTAGGTTTTTTTGTAAAATGAATGAGTGGAACCAAATGGCAAAATGATTTTGTTCAGGGGCATTCACCCATGGATGAGTAACATCTGTGTTACCGTATTACTTTCTGAAAAGTCCACCTCTTCTGTTAGACATCTTTTAATGCTGAAGGGAAAGAAACCACCTGTCTCCATTATGGAGTGTTACTGAATTGAAGATTTAGGTTACCTGACAGTCCGTTGTCCAGGATCGATGGGTTGATGTGGACAAGAGCTACTGGTGTTCAGCACTGGGGTAGCCGCTCTCTGGGGAGCAATCACAGCTCACCAACACCAGGCTGAGCACAGCACATCCTCATCCACACTGA
>NC_134965.1:2098600-2131100 GCF_965638725.1 Aptenodytes patagonicus | reverse complement strand
TCGTCACCTCTCAGTTGGACACGTTTTCTCTCTGAAAAGCTGGCAAAATACTTGACTTGCCAATTCCCTTGTTTTCTTTGTAGTTCACAACACCATCATAATGTGAAATGTGATGACAACAGAGCTCAGCAAAGAGAGCTGGCTAAGGCCAGAACAAATGTAGCTGAACGGCTCGTTCTGTTTTTCCTAAGACCTTGGAAATTTCCAAATGTTAGTTTTGGGTCCTATATTTGAAAAGACTTCCTAAGTCTATTTTTTTCCCCTTCTAGTTTTCCTTGCTTAATTCACAATCACATTAAAATACTTTCCCACTCTGGACATGAATGGCATGAGGTTGATGGGGTTTGCTTAGCTGTAGACCCATGTTGGCAAAGGACTTCAGCCTACATACAATGGTTCCTATTCATAAAGACATTGCACGGGGAGAAGTGGGTGTGCATGCTGATGCAGAGCTGGGCAAAGACTAAGTTATTTTGCCCATAACACTGAGCAGGTTTCAATTGTGGAGAAGTCCGGTAGGTGAAAATTGCTCCCTAGTAGAAGTCCAGGGGAAGGCCACAGGACAGGTTGAAGCTGGAGCTTCAGTGATGCTTACGTGATGCCCGACATGCACTTAGGGGATTTTCACAAGGGAAGAAACAAGTCTGAAGAGGAAGGTACCAGTTTTAAATGCCACTTTCCAGAACAAAGCAGCTGCATGTTCTCTGGCCAGAATGTGCCATAAGCGTTACAATTTTGCTTTGTAATAATGATAACAATAATACATGCAGGGAGTGAAAAGCGTAGGGTTCCTTGAAGCTCAAAAGAGTTTCCTTTTGTCCATGGCTTTACTGATTTGCTGCAGAACTAGCTGGCAATGAGACAGCAATATTGACAAGCCATTGAGTTGTGGAAGTATAACTCTGCTTTCGGGTAAATATTTATGGGTATCTATTAATGCTGCACTTTACACATGACTCTGAATGTGCAGCATAATTCAGACAACTGTTATATTTCCCATTCCTTAATTTTTTATAAGTATTTTATACACTCATAGGGAAGGAAATAGAAGGAGATTGTGAAGCTGCAGCTGACACATAGACGGTTCCTAGAACAAGCATTACAGACTAATTTGCCTTACGGTTTTCTGTCTTGTGCTGCTTTATGAAGAGAATTACGCTGTGAGCAGAGTCACAGCAAGACATTTTGATGTTCAGAGCAGGTCTTTGCCTGTCATTCCAGTCGTCCCCTCCTCCAGTGTGAATTGTGCTTCCAGGGTGGGCCTTGGTGTGTTTGTCCTCTTTTGGTAACCTCCTTGACCCACTCTGGTTGCAGCCCTGCTGAAGATTGTTTTCCATGCAGCTGTCATAGAAAATAAGGCATCTTCATTAATGAGTCTAGTTAACAAAATTTATTTCTTGTTCATATTTTGATGCAAATTACACTTTCCAACTGCTTTGTAGATCATATTGCTTAGTCTGTTGCCTAAAATAATTTCTAAAGCATTCCCCACCCAGGAGAAAAAAAAAAAAAAAGTAGCAAGGCAAGGGATGAAAGAGGCAATTGCTCCAGCACGTCCATCAGAGCGCAGTGCCAGATAAAGTGAAACATAAAGGAGTGTGATCCAACCCACCAGGGTGAATCTGTCTGAAGCTTCCAGTGCCGGTTTGGCAACAGAGAGCTTTATTCTTTTTCACCTCACTTAGCAAGGTTGCTCCAGGTACTGTAACATCTCCTGATGGCCTCATCCATCCAGTGATTTCTACAGGTTGTCCCTTCCTTCTCTGCTCCTGTGCCCATGTCAGCTCATGCACTGGATAAATTACTGTGATGCAAGTTCTGCTTTGCAATTTGTGGCATGCCTTGGCTGACACCGGTGCCAGATGGTTTTCAGGGACAATCCTTGAGCAGATCCAAGAGCGTGTGACCAGCATACAGACCTGTTCTTGAACAACAGCGTACATACTGGCAGAGAGAAAAACTCACTTGGAGCTTATGGAGAGTATTGGCAGGGGCATCGGAGCTCATCTAGTTCCTTGGTGTTCGACAGGCCAGCCAGGAAATGGAGGTTGGCTCACGTCTGTGGGACTGCTGCAGGGAAGGACAGAAGGACGTGCCAGCAGGGTCCTGCTGACAGAAGATTAGCGGTCTGGCTTGACTGGCAAGGTGCTGCTGGGTCAATCTCAGCAAGCAGGGATATTGCCTAGGAATTATATGGTTCTCGGATGAAAGTTCAGTGGTGGTGCGCAGCCACAAGAGAGGGTGCTGCTATTTCTACCTGCTTGAAGTAAACAATGCACCAGCCACAGCACGTTAGCGCAGGAGGTGGAGGGATGGGAAAGACCAGTGGCCTTTCCAGCTGCCCTTCAATTGCCCTTGCAGCCCAGAGCCTGCAAACCAAGGTGGCTGCACCGTGCTGGTTGTCTCCTTTCCCAGCTCTATCCCTCTCGCCTCAGTGGCCAAGCAGCAGCTAGGGATGGCTGTGTCGGCTCTGCATTGTTCCAAGGCATACTTAGGGTGGAAGTGCTTTGGTTAGGACTACAGTAGTTTTAAATTAATTGAGGGTTGTGAGTGCATGTCGTAAAGTGGACCCAAGTCTTGAAGTCCCTGTGTCATCTTCGCTTGATTCTCCTCAGAAACAGTGGGACTTGTGCTTGGGTAAAATCTGAACAAGACTTTTAGGAAAGGAGGTCACAGACCTGCTTTCCTCTGGAGCAGAGCCTCCCATGGATATCGCTTTTGCCTCCTCCTTTATCGTTTTTGTCATTCTGGTCTGCCTGGCAATGATGTTTTACGTCTGGCATTACTTTAGTAATAAAAATAAAAAAGGGGAAAAGATTTCTTGATAGCTGTGTATATTTTTGATACAATCTCCTTTTACTGAGTGTAAGGCCATTGGAGGAACGGGTTATCTCAGGGCTGCAAACCGCCATACTATTAGTCTGTTTGAAGTTATCTAGAAAGTCTGTTTGAAATATAGCCTACTTCTCCCCCTCCCTCTCAACCTTCCTTCCCCTTAAGTATATTTTGAGGCCCAGATCAAAACAAGACTGTGCTGCAATACAAAAACATTGTTTAAAAGGTCTTTACTCCAAGGTTTTATTTTTAGCCCATTCTGGTAAACGGGGCTGGTCCAGCTTGATTCTAACCTTTATGCAAATTTAACTATAATTCAGCACAATATTTATAAGATTCAGAGTTAATTAAATCCCAGTGGAGATCAGACCCTGTATGACCTCATTACAGTTATACACAACCGCCTAATTTCCCAGAACAACCGCCGAGTGGAGGGTGCGCTAATTTAGGGAATGTATGGACATATGTACTGTCTAGATGTCTGTCTGTTACAACTGAAATGGCAAGATTACTGCTCCTCACTTTAACGAACTCTTATTGAAAATCACATTAGCTTTTGTTAATAGACTCTTTTTTTGTTCTGCTGGATCTTTAATCGATAGAAATAAAATTAAAGAGACATTAATTATCAAGCCTTGAGTTCCTGAGCTGGAAGGCATTTTAGAAATGCAAAGTATTATTATTGCTATTAATTTTATTAGATAGGCCTCATTTTTTCCCCTACATAATGAAGAATTTAGGTGGATTTCACCTGTGTGCAAAGGGGCTAGCTTGAGGCCCCTTGCATCGCTTAAGTATTATTTGGGAGGCTTCAGAGTAAGGCTTAAATGATTCATGGGAGCAAGGATGGGAAGTTACCATCTGTGAGCAGCTGAAAATTAAATCAATCTTTGTGTCCTTTAGTACACATGATCTGGTATGTACAGTGACACATATGTACGTGCAAACGTCTGGGGGTTTTAAATTTCATTTTCAATCTGAATACTTCTCCTGATCTTGTATGTTTAATCTTCTAGGTTTTTGCCTGTTATTGCCATGGACACATGAAGGGTGGGAGTGGGTATTTCTCAAGAGAACATTCATAGAAAAAACTCCATTCAAGGGAGTAGGAAGGAAAAATTGTGTTTGAATATACTGTAGTTCAAAGTCGACTGAGCAAAACATGATTTGATTGTAAATAGATTTCACTGCATTTGGATTAATTTCATTTGGGACAAAACTTCACTACTTCTTTTCCTATGAAAATGAAACACTATTATCTAGTAAAAATATGGAATTGCAATGTTTGGAATTCTGTCGTGCACATGAAAAAGGAATTGTTTATGGGGGGTTTTTTTTGGTGTGGTGTAGTGGGGTTTTTTGGCAAAAAAACCCAGCAGGAGTGACTACAAGTAACTGTTTTTTGATCTGCAAAACCCATTTATTTTCATAATCATATTCAGAACTGAATCTTTTGGTTTTATATATAAAAAGAAGTCTCCCTCAGGTTTTTTGTTTGTTGGTTGGTTGGTTTAGTTTTCCTTTAGTTTTCTTTCAGTTTCTTTTACTCATGAAGGGGAGCAAGGTAGGAACATGAGTTTCTGCTTTGTCAACATGGGTTTTCACTTTCAGCACGTAAATATTTTCACCAGTTTATCCACAACACATAAATATATATTCCCACTAGCAATCCCACTTGCCATGAGAAGTAGCAGCCTGCAGTGTTCAAATCTGATCTGCTTTACACTGATCCATTATGCATTTAGATCAATAGGTGCAAGGACACGTGTGCAAAGTTCTTACAGGGTTTACAAAACAAAGCATATACTTGAGTTTGCAATAACATCATTCCTTTGTGTAACATTAGAGACAAGAAAAGAAAATTGCCATAATCTCCATTTGCGCCAGGGAATGGACAGCATTCATAATCATTTCTTTGTTATTACTGGATATGAGTACGCTCAAGCCAGATGAAAGGGTAAGTAAAATGAACGTGTTTTTGATGATCAGGAATGACATAGGCAAAGGTACAGCAAATAGAGTGACAGGGACTTTACAGAGCAATGAATGACGGGACCTCTGATCTCCATGCCCACAACTTTGTGTGATAGAAAAGGCAGCTGCAATCTGTTCCATTTAATGTGAGCTAAGCGCAGCCCTCGGGCTACTTGTAAGCTGCCAGGGAGCTTTGCATTGCACAAAGTTTGGGCACCTTGCTGAATTCCATGGCTGTAGCTGTGCTGCAGGATTTGACAGTTTAAAGGATAGAAAAGGGTGGGAAGTTTCTTAAATCGCTTTCTGCCAAATTAAGAATAGTACCCATATGCAGGTCAAAAGCGCTCGGTGAATGGGGATTTCAAACTGTGGCATCTTTGTTCCCTTCCTCCAGGAACAAACTAAAAAGTGATTCTGTGCCTGGGATGCAAAATGGCAGGCATCAGTGGATGAAGAATATCATCGACACTAGTAGACACACACAAAAACAAAAGCAAAAAGCCCAGCAGGCCAGAGAGGACAAAGTATCTTTCACACAGAAGCACCCTTTAAGAGCTTTCTGAGGGCCTGTGGGGATTTTGTGGTGGTTGGGTTGTGTTTTTTTTGGTTTGCTTTACACTGCCTTCAGAGTTGCTCTAGTTCATTAATTTTTAACAATTTATCAGTATGGGAAGATAAATCCCCTGCAGTCCCTTTTAATATATTTTCTTCTTCTTTTCAAGTAAATGATTGATGAGTATCAATAGGATTGTTCAATACAGAGTGGTTGCTAATGTAGGGACCCTGTTGCCTGAGGGTTCCTTACCATAGTTTATAACCCCACACAGATTGTCTGGTTAAGATCTTAAGTAGCCAAAGCTGTAAAAGTTTATGTATATGTGTGGGTGGGGGAATAGAGAGGGCTTACAAGTAAGCAAGGCACATTTCCATTAATCATGTTGCTTTCCTTTTGGCTGCTGGATTGGGCAATATATTCTTAGCTAAGCAAATTGGGTGGGGAAGAGTTTTTCTATGTTAATGTTTGCCTCTGGAAAACAGGACCCAAAGCTTCGGTATTATGTGGAAGGAGTCTCACTGAGGAGAAAGCGTGTTCTGCTGGTTGAGGCCCAGAGCAGGGGTTTGGCTGATCTGGGTTCTGTTTTCATCCCTGCTGTGGATTTGCTGCATCACACCAAAGCATGCAGTTTGGTCACCACCGTGAATTATTCAGCTCCAGTGTGACAGGGCGAGTTGTTGCTGCATCATATCGACTGTGCGCTTCTGCCCCAGGGGCTCACGGCCACGCAAGCAGTCTTCCAGTGGTCTTCACACCATTAAGACTCCTTTCACTTTGGATGCCGTCATCAATATTGAATTAGCGTATTCCTTGGATCTCCAGGGACAGACAAGAGCCCCTTTTGGTAGGTGCTGAACACTCACAAAACAAAGATAGTCCCTGCCATGATCTCACCATTTCAGGAGACAGGACACAGATGGATGCACAGACACAAGAGTATGCAGGGAAGCAATGGAGACAGCGCTGGCCAGCATGCTGGTGGGCAGTCTCGACACACCAACCACCAAACTGCTGCCAAGTATTTTTTGGTTTCATTTAGTATCTTGGGTCTCAAAGGACGACGAACTGTAGAGCTGCATGGGAGTGTGAAAGGTCCCAGCACCATTGTAGGGGAGCATAAGATGAGGACTAGGTGTGCAAGTCCCACACACACATTGTGAGAGTTGTCGCATCTCTGTAAGGCTAGGTTGTACAGCCAATGTGATATGAAATTAAGTGATATATAATCTAATGTCTTTGCTAGCCTTCAAAAGCAAAGCTGAGATAAAAAGGGCTTTGGGCATCTTCCTAGACAGTCAGTGCTATGTAGATGCCAGTAAGGATTCTTACACTTCAGATATGCAACATGTGAGTCAAAGCAAAAATGAAGTAAATACAAATATTGTCTGGTGTTTCTTTACATTTGGAAATTTCCAGTACTTACGCTTTTAAATTGCTTTTAAGGACAGATCTGTGATAGGTTTTAAAAATAGATAATGAAAAAAACAGAGCTCCCCAACAGAACAGAAGTGAGTCTTGCATTTCAAAATCTGCATCAAATTCTTACAGCAACCTATATTTTTAGTAAATAGGGGAAGTTTCTGTGGTAGTAAGTTTACTCCTATAGCAACTGTGTATTTTGTGCAGTTTTTCTACAGAGAAAGAATTATTTTCTCCACTAATACAACTGCCGAGATATATACATATCCATTATACTATTTGGCACTTCTGTTTGGCACTTCTGTATTATAGCATTTTAAATTTTTAGAGCCGTATATTGATCAGTTCCTCCACATTTCATTCACCTTTTAGTTTTTCAGTATTTTCATTCTACTTCTCTGAATGGGGTACTAAAACCCCATCCCATTTTCACTCACTGAAGGTCACCAAGTGAAGCCATGACTTTCTAGTTTCTGTGATCTGTACTGAGACCTCTAAACCAGGCTACCTCATACTGCACAGAGGTGGGAAGTGATCTCATACGGGTAAGGGACAGAAGCAGAAACAACTTTATAGGTGGCAGAGGAAACGTTAAAAAAATCCATTTGTGGGTACATATCCAAATAGATGAGGCAATTAAAGGAGAAAAAACGACAACAAAGGAGAAGCAGAGTCTACTAACATTTGCTCAGTGTGAATCTCAGATTTCTCTGTGGGAGTTATTTAAATTTACACCAGTGGAAGAGGCAGCAAAAGTGGCTTTCCACAGCCTGATGCCCCACATCTCCTTCTGTCATAAATTAACCTGCTTTCCCAATGACTTCACTGCACTAACTCCCTGGAGCAATTGCTGAGATGACAGAACTAAGCGTTGGTGTCTGGTGCTGGATCCCCAGACCTGGCTCTGGACAGAGTTTTAGGAGTGATTAATTCCTCAATTCACACTCGGAGCTTTGCATGGACAAACAGCCCTGTTTGCTCACGTGAGATGAATTGCGGAATCAGGACCCCGCGGTTTGCCTGGTAGGAAAGGGCAAGGTTGCTTTGCTGTTTGGAGATTCTTTTTTGAGAGGTCTAAATTACAAAACCGTTCATTTTGTTTAAAGAAAGATTACGATCTCTGGAAGAAATATAGTACTGGAAGCAACGACACACACAGTGCTCGGAAACATTTGGCGCATTAGACCTAACTGAAAAGAAAAAAACCCCTCCCAAACAACGCACCAGCCGTTAAATAAAAGTATTCACTTAGCCTGGAGCAGCAGAATTATTCGGAAAAAGTAAGTCCCGCGAAGATAAACAATTGGCTTAGTTTAACCACCCTAATATTTGTTACACAGCCGCTATCGATCTCTTGATTGCAGCCTTGCCAGGGAGAGCCGTGATGGATCACTGACCGCCCGGGCAGCAGCGTGGCTCAGGGCCTGGTGGGAGCCCCAGGCTCTGCAGCTGCAGTGGCGGCTCGGGGCGGCACGAGCTGGTGGCACGGCGGGCTCGCCGGGGACGGTCGCGTTTAGCCTCCTTCCAGCCTGATGAGGAGTTTGTGATATACAGAACCCAAACATGTATCAGTGCAGGGAAATGTTATAGGTTTATGAGGAGAGTGATTAAAAATGTATCAAAGAGGCTTGTAAAGCTTATGGTTCAAGTTAACTGTATGAAGTAAACAGCCTTTAAGTGTCTCTTGGGACTGTGACAGATAGTCTGTGGGTGTTACTGCAACATGGTACTAGTGATTGTTCTGGCCATCCCAAACTAATCACCATCTGTGTGTATGAGCCTCTTGGGAGCTCCTGGTTGTTGGACAATCATGGTTGTTAGCATTTTTAATCAGTTTCTGTGCAGCACAGATAGAAACCGTATGCTCCAGCCTTTTATTTTCCCTACTCATGGAGAATTGCTTACTGCAGCACTAAAAAGGGGATGTGGGAGTTCCTGCTAATTTTAGAGGGTCACATTCACCTCGTGCACCCAGTTGTGGTGACATTTCCCTCAATGTTCCCTGCTCTAAAGCGCTACGGTAAGAATTACGCTCTTGTTTTGCTGCTGGCAAGGTGGATTGAAATGCGAGTCCTTCGCTCTGCCTGGCAAACACCCCTCCTCCTCGTGGCCATGCTTCCCGCGTGACTCAAAGGCACTGACACAAATGCATAACATTCGGGATCGCAGTTGGGGAGATGGAGTTGGGGGGTTTATTGTCTTTCTTGGTAGTGAGAAATAGCTGCTGAAGTAGGAAGAACCAGAGCAGATCGTTGCCTGAAGCAGGAGACTATGTGCAGTTGAAGTTATAGGCCCTGGGAGAGTTCCCAGCTGTACTTGCCTGGCTGTCGATGCAAGAGACACTGCAGGCAAAGATGGCTCCGAGAAGTGGAGGGGCAAAACAGAGAGGGAAAAGGATGGCTTAGATCCAGGCTCTGAGGAGCAGTCGATGCTAAAAAGAAAAAGCTCTTCTCTCATTCTGTACTGAAGTGCAGCTCATCTCAACAATTAATCCTTTAAGAATTAAAATCTGGGGGCCTGGATCCTCACTCCACAGTCATTTGACATCTGTGCGGAGTGGCTGGAGAAGCACTGCTGTGCCGGGTCTGCTGGAGCTTTGCACAAGTGGAACCAGCTCTTCACGTGCGAGGCTGCAGGCAGCCCAGGCTGGAAAGTGCTGAATTGTCAAACCGGGCATCAATTCTAGTGCCCCCTTGTCCCCATCTCCCTTCCCCAGCCCCAGATTTAGCTATTAAGTACCAAACAAAGGGCTGTGAATGTGCGGAAGAGAAGGCAGTTATTGTACACTGGAGGTAAAGAGGGGAGAAGAGAGGAATAGCGAGCAGGCTAAATTCCCTCCTGTTACAAACAAGCTGGAGTTCTTGCCTTAAATTAAATGTCTTTTTTGTTTTTATTATCAATGTTGCCATCAGTTTTCTTGAGCTCTGCTCTCCTTTTCTTTTCTTTTTAAAAGTACTTACATCAGGCTTCTTATTAATTTTCCTTTAGCCGCGAGGGTGTGAAGCCGAGGGGTGGTGCGCTGCTGGTGGGTTTATTATTAGTTGTTGTTGCTATGTCTGTGCATCTGTGTGAACAGGAGCAGGTTTTGAAGAACGAATTTGAATGAATAGAGCAATTTTCCGGTGCACTGACAGGTGGCCTATTTGAGCGGAGGGTAAGCGGTTCTCTGCATCGTTTGGGTGATGGGTCTGATATATTTATTCATGTTGATGTGACCAAACAGTCCATTCTCTCCAGTCCCGTCTATGAATTGTGTAAAGTCTAACACAAAAGAGTTGCATAGTCGGTACCATGCCTGCAGCGTTGAAAGGTGGTCTGTGGCTTCCCACCCTTCTTTCTGGTACTTGAAAGAGACGTCTCACTGGAAGTTGTATTCTGGTGCTTGCAGACCCAATTGACAAGTTATTTCTGTTTATCTGTTGTCAAAAGGGACAGTTGTATGTGATTAGGTGTATATTGATTATCTGATTTAAAAGACAAATGTTTCCACGTAAACTGTGCTGTGCCCCCAGTCTCTTTCAAAGCACTGGCATACTCCTCAGCATCGTGCAGCAGAGTGGGTTTTGTGCTGTTTTGGGTGTGATTTGCTATTGCTGTCCTCCAGCCTGGCTACCCAAGGTGGCAGGATTTGTGGAATACTAGAGAGTCCATTTAGGGTCTGAGAACTGCTGTCAGTCAAGTACTATCACTGAAATCATACTGCAATCACATTTACACCAACTTATGAATTCCTTCTGGAGTGGGCAGAATATTGAGAATTCAGAGAGTAAATGGCCCAAGTGGGTTATAAGATCCATAATCACCAACGCTGTGTCTCTTAAATGTCTTTATCTGTCAGCCTTGAAGATCATCATGGGCCTGTGCGAAATGAAAAAAACCCTTTAACTGCTTCATATTAACTAACATATTAGAGCCCTCATGACATAATCATTGTGTCTGCACTTGAGAACACTTTGTTGATTATCACAAAACATGTTCCCGGCTGCTGGTAACCCAAGTGTGTTTAGAAATTCATCACTGCTCAGAAAGCAGGAGGAGGTTACGCTGGGTGGAATCTGGACTTGCAAACAAGCATCTCCCGGAAACCACCAGGCCCCAAGCTTGGTGACTCTCCCAGTGCAAAGCACAGTGCGTCTTCTTACAAAATTAAAACTGGCTTTTTAGTAAAGTTGCTAAGTCTGGCAACTCCGTTTCCTTTATTTTTTCCTTCCGGTCAGAGAAGGTTTGCCTCCACCCAGAGGGGAAGGAGAAGAGTCAGACTGTGAGAGGAACAGACCTCAGTGGTGAAGTGCCGGTTTTAAAGATGCGAATGGCTCCTTGGCATGACTGGGTGAATCAGTAAATATGCATTGCTGTTTTGCATTCATTTCAGATCTAGATTGTAACAGAGGAGCCACTCGCTACCTTGTACAGGCCACTTTAAAAGTTTAGACAGTAAGGATTTGTCTTTAAAAGTAAGTTAAAGAGTGCCAAAGGCATTCCCAGGCACTTGAATAAGGTTGTACGAGGTATTAGAATGGTCTTTCCACTGTGTCCCACACGTTCCTTGCACAGCCCAGGAGGCAGACAGTTCCAGGGATGGTTCTCCGCCACTCCATGCCAGCTCACCCCACTGCCTGGGTGCTTTCTCAGATACATTTAATTGACTTGCTTAGAAACAAGTGTCTGCTTCTACCTCACACCTCATATGCTTCTACCTTATATGCCCTCATATGCTGGGCAGATCTGTCTTTGCAGAGGACTTTCTGTAGAGACTTGGGCGGGTACCTGGGACTCTAGAATAAACTGTATTTTGGTTGGCATAGGGAAGTGGGACCTGACCTGTCAGCTGTTTGGCCTCTAGGGGAAATTCCGCTTTGCGAGGCCAGTCCACATACAATAGATGGTGAAACGTGAAAACAGCCTGCTCTAAGTGGTTGTGCAGAACCATCTAACCTAAAAAAAAATTTGTTACTGATATTTTTACCTCTTTACTCCTTTTCCTAGGATTATGTTTTCAAAGTAGCAGGCCTGATTCTTCTGTCAATATTCAGGCAAAATCGAAAGGACTTTTATCTGAATTAGGACCCACAAAGTAGGTCCAAATGCAACCAGCTGTATCCAGGTTGTCTATAGCTACACATACAACCCCATATTTGTAGTGCTGGGTGTCAGACCTATATCACTGCCAGAAGGAATTTATTCTATCCTGTACTTCTTCCAATTAAGCACTGGTGGTTGCTGCTGCTGCTGCGACATATACTGACAAATGGATGTGGCAGGATCGACTGTGAATGTTTTGGCAGCAGCCCTCCTTCAGGTAGCTATTAACTTTATTTTTTAATATGAAATTCAGGCACTAAATCCAAGAAAAAAAAAGCATACATAATGTAGGTTAATTAAAATGCCTGTAAATGAACAGGTGACAGGTGTCGAGCCCCATGACAACCACAACTGGAGAAATGAAAGCGCAACAGACTATTAGGATTCCTGTGTTAATCAGGTAATAGTAACTTGGGTAATTACAAAATCATATGAAATCTTTTTTAAATCCCAAACCTCATTTATAGCCTTTTGGAGATAAAATATAAAATGTAGAGTTTTAATCCAAAAGGACTCTCTCTTCTCTGGAGCCCTCAATCTCAGATTTCTTCCATGGCTGACACAATTAAGGGTTGGGTTTTTTCTCTCCCCTCTCTTCAATTTTATTTTAATTAAGAAATATTAAGTTAAAAGCCACCAAAGAGTTTGAGTTTCTATCTCTTTTGCAGGTATTTGGTAGTCACTTATGTGTCCCGAGGCCTTTTTCTGTATAACAGGTAGAACCTGCCATGTGCATCTGTCGGGTCTAAGAGGTGGAATTCATTTTCCTGCTGAGAAGCAGCACAGGGCATGTGTGAGGTGAACTTGGAATAGACTGGAGGCTGCTCTGTCTTCCCAGGAGCAAATTACACCACAGATGACTAAGAGGACTTCTGATTAAAATCTTTTTCCTATGAATATCAGCAAAGGTGGTGATACTGTTTCATATCTGATATGCAAACTACAACATATTACACTCCTAAGACAATACGCCGTTCTTGCAGCATTTCCCATACTGAAAAGCCCATCCAGATGTTGTTTCCCCAGAAAACAGATTGAACCCTCCTGAGGAGATGCTTGTAGACATTCCCTCTCTGCTTCTTGAGTTTTACCGTATAACCAGGGTCTTGATCCCAAGTAGAAAGTTTATCAGAGGTGTTAAGTGACTTTCCCAAGGTCATTAATACAAATCAGTAGGAAAATGAAAAATTAAACCTTCCAGACTTTTGCTGTAATTACCAAGGCACATGCCTCTCTCTGGATCTGTCAAAGAAGAAAAAAAAAATTGGCTGTAATTAGGGCTAGGAGCTAGTGCATCTGCTGAAAACCTGCACCAGGGTTCACTCTGTGAAGGACCCTTGGAGGCTGATTCAGCAGCTAGCATATAAGGATTTTTCTTGGGTTTTTTTGTAAAATCCAGATATCAAAAATGAAAAACATTATTTTTCATCCTTGTGCCTGCAACAGAATTTATTGCCCCTGGGCTATAGACAGCCAGACAAATAGAAACAGATTTTTTTCTTTCTTTCTTTGACTTGGAAGATGAGAACATGTTTTGTACATTCCTAAGTTGCAGCCAACATAAAGGTCTTTATCTTCAAGAAAATCAATGGTTTGATTCTTGGTAATACCCCACTAACCCGGACAGTGACAAATTTCCCAGCTTTACCTACCCTACCAGGAAGATGATGGCATTCACCTCCTATCAAGAGGAACAAGGTGAGCTTCCGTCCCTTTCCCTTTTCTGATCAACACTGTTTATAAATTAAACAAAGAAAAGGATGGAGCTTTATTTTAGGAAGCTTTCGGACCACAAGTTGTGTTCTGGATTAAAGGTCAGGATGGGAAATCTGCCAAGGTTTCCCCTCCCTACTGCTACTAATTGTCACTGTTCCAGTGGGAAAAAAAAAAAGAAAACTGGATTAGGGGAAAAAAATAAACCTACTAGTCAGAATAACAAGGAGAAAACGGAAATCAGGCTTCATCTAGTGCTTGAGATATGCCCTACATAGATGCTATTGAATTCTGCTCACCTCTGTGCCAGCCTCCCCTAGGCATGGTGGACAGTACTTATTTTGTTTGGGGTTTTTTCCCTTCCCTCCCTCCCTCTGCCTCCTTTGGTGTTTTTATTGAGGCACAGCAGGCACCGAAGTGAACGCTGACAAGCATTGGCACACTTAAAAAAAAAAAAAAAAAAGAGAAAAAAAAAGACAAAAAATTGCTGCCACTCTCCCAGAGACGTCCATTATGTCTTCGGAGCCCTGCGTTTTGCAACATAAAAGCATAATCAAAAGAAATCATGCTTGGACTCAGTCAGGGGCAGGGCAGAATAGTCCATTTAGCTTTATGCTAAAAAAGAAAATAATTGGACCAAAATTCATTTGAAATAGGAGCAGGAAACAGTTTGTTTGCAATCTATTTCCTCTGGAAAACAGCGAACCCTATTAAACCCTCTTTGGGAGCTATTTATTTTGGAAACAAGTTCAACATTCTGCAAGCAGCACACGCACGCAGAAAAAGTTGTAGCAGAGTATAATCTTTGGAGGAAATGTCCGTGTTTGTCTACATTGTAGTTCCAGCCAGCTCCCAGAAAAACAAGCTTTCCACATCTCTAGTGATAGGCTTGGCTACTTTTAGCACACTGCATCCCATCCACAGGCCCGAAGTGAGAAACCCATTGGTAAGAGTTACAGGTGTGTTATAGGAAAACCAGCAAAGCCAAAGTGTTCTTCCTTGGCCTCCCTCCTGCTCTTCTCCCGAGGAACTTTTCCTCTGTGTTAGCTCTCCTGCTCTTCTCTCCTCACCTCCCTTGGGAAAAAAAAAAACCACCCCAAAACCCATTATACCACAGTCTTTATTCTTGGTGGTTTTTCCCCTGCGCTGTCGTGTGGCATCCACGCATGTGGGTGAGCCGGAGAGATGGCACGTAGCACACGGGCAGCACAGAGCTGAGCCTTCTGTCACTGCCATGTGTCTTGACACCAAGTCTTCTCCACCTGCCAAAAAATCCTCCCACTCGCAGCTCTGCTCTGGGAGCTGCGCCACCCTCACCTGCTTCGCTCCCCTTCCCCTGAACAGAAGGAAAACACACAAACCCAGAAGAGGATCTCAAGACAAAACCAAAACAGAAATGTTATTAGCTTTCGTCACGTGTTTCTGAACACTACGAGGTGGTGGAGACTGCTCGTTGTAGCTTTTACCTCTCCTTTCAACGGTCAAAGCACAGTAGGATCCTTGAGTGAATAGTTACGATGAATAATTTTCAGCGTGCATGTTGTGTTTGAGCAATTTGGGAGTATTTGATGGCTGAGATGCACCAGTTCAAGCTTCGCTGCTGATGTGCAATGGGACGGGACCTCACAGTATGATCCTGCTTCTCTGCTAAGGCCGGTGTTAGTGCCAGACACAGAGATATTCCTCACTGCACTTTCATGTTTACTCATATTAGGAGGGTTTAATCAGTACTCCTCAGTGTTGGCCTCAAATTTATCCTCCATTTGGTGATCCCAGGTAACCCATTTTACATGTCAGTTTGGCTCCATGTCTTGTGCTAGTCAGGGTTTTTTTTTCCCCTGACGTGCGTGGGTGCTGAGATCTTTGCACGCATTTGGCATCCTGTTACCCAGGAGGCTGTAACAGGCCACAGTGTCGCACAGCTTAATGTCCCCTTCACGTCTTCACACCTGGGACATGCGGGGAATTTTGTTGCTGACTCTGTTCAGGTGCTGGATGACATGGGTGTGTACCCTTCATCCGAGACTGCTAGAAGGCATCCGCCAGGCCCTGCCGTTTCCCGAGAGCTTTCCTTCTCTTCCAAGCCATAACCATGTCCTCCCCAGTTTTGGGGGAGGGATAGGATTAACCCACCTATTTAGATATTTGCATTCCTCTTAGCCACCTACTCCTGTCCCCACTTCCCCTGATCTTCTTCCTTCTCTACATTAATTTCTCTTTATATTTAACCTTTAGATTTTGGAGAAAGGAGTATAATGTGTCTCAGCAGGATATAATTTGATTTCTGCTCACAAGAGAGGGTCGTCTTATACTTCCCCACAAAGTGCTTGTGATTTATGAGCTATTTCTCACTTAAGGGTTAAGTATGTTATCTCCTAGCCCAAATATCCTATATTAGCAATAGAGCTGATTACCACCGTTTGTATCAGTCATTGGGTTCCTTAAATAAAATGGAGAGCAGCTTGTTGGAAATCCTCATTTCATTGAAAAGCATGGTTTAACTTTAATAGGGTTTGCATATATATCGTAAATCAGCTCTGAAAAAGGAGGGCATATTTTTTTTTCTCCATCTGATTGTTTTACACATTTCAACAGTGTGTAAAAACACAGCCTGTCATTGTTAATTTTAACCAAAGGGAATTACTTCTTGAAAGGCTGCAGTCGTGATTAAATGGAAAAGGTGATCAGTAGTGTAAATTTGGAGCTGATTAAATGCCGTCAGCTCAGATTCCTTATGAAAAAAAGATACAGGGATTAGGCTGGCTGCTTTCGCCATGTAGACAGCATGAGCTCTTAAGCACACCTAACGCAGAAAATTTCTGCAACATTTGTTTTGTATTTTAGCACAAGGGCAAGCCTGAAACCTGCAGTTCATGGACTGACCTATCCTCCTTTCCAGTTGTACAGAAACGAGCTCACTTGGTCTTTCCTACTCCCGTGAGACTGGCATGGCAGTAACAGTCTAGGCTTTGCTACTTTAGGAAATGAGGGGTCTTCCCAAATTGTAAGGCAGGTCTTATAGTCCTGAGGAGCTTTGAATGCGCTGTTCTTTATGTTAGGGAATGTATTTCTTTCTTCTGTTAACGAGAGTCCTAGTAATACTAGTGGAGGTTAACAGAAAGGACCATTCCTGATTCCACTGTTCTCTTAGCTGCAAGGTTGCCACAGCTTTCGGTCTTTAAATGGATGAGCGCTTTTACCTCCACTGAAGGTACGGAAGGGACAGCTGCAACATTTCAGACTACAGGAAAGGGACCTGGTTTCTGCATTCATAAGCAGTTGGGTTTGCATGCTTCTTTCTGGGTGGTGGTAAGGTAGCATTTTGCAACCTTAGGCAAGTGAGTTGTTCAAACACTTCACCACTGCTAGGTCTGACGTCTTCACTGTCAATTGTTACCACCGTATGTCAAGTTATCACCTACCTCTCTAGTCTGGACATGGTGAGGTAGGCAGAGATTTAGTCAAGCGGAAATGGCAGGGAGCTGTTTTTAAAGGATGCATTTAACATCAGATCCAAAAAAGGTTTGGGGTACTATACTACTCTAGACCATAATGCCTGGTTGTTCTCAGTAGACATCACAGTTCTACGAGATACACAGATAGGTCTGTGCTTGCTGCAAGGAGCGTTGGTGTTATGGGTAGGGAAGGGAACTAGTTGCCTTGGGATTGTACAATGCTGGATACGCTGGACAGAACTGAAGAATTGTCCTGCAAATCTGACCTCACAAAGAGCACTGTGAAGTTCAGAGTAAGGTCTGTCTTGTTCCCAAGAAGGTACGGTGAGAAGGTGGTGAGGGAACAGCATAGCGAGCCTGAGTGAGAATGGCCAGAAGAGAAAGGTGCTCTACATTTTTAAGTATTACAGTGTGTGTACATAAAGTATTTCTCAGACTTACTGCAACTTATTCATAATTTAGATTTTAAATAATACAATATTTTTCCAACACTGTGGACCATAGACTTCACATCATCACATGCAATCAAACCAACAGAGTGATGAGGGAATATGGGCAGAGGTCTAGTTACTGAGATTCAAATCCCTCCTGATTAAAAGTCTTCTGTGGTCACTTTGGTGATTTTCTCACAGCACTGAGCAGTTAACCAAAGCCAAGAATTTCGCCCTATTTTTTTTCCTAGGTACATATTGTCAGATACTGGCAAGCTGATAGGCTTTTATTTCATGCATAACTAAAGAAGTAGCAGTAGTATAAAGGAAGTTGGTGTACAGCTGATATGTAGAGTAGAACTTACTTTAATTGAAAAGCAGTTCCAATCAAAATTTTTTTCCTTCTCTTCTTTTAAGGAGGGGGGGGAAGAATTGTTTTCAAGCATTATTAAGCTTTTTTTTTTTCCTCCCAGGAGCTAAGAAAGCCATCTGTGAAAACCTGTTTGCATGTTTGTTTTCTACAATAAAATGCAAAATACTTCTTCCTGTTAGCGGATTATGCCATATGTCACTCTCTGTAACAAAACCAGCATGTTTATTAATGAACCCAATCAGAGGCAAGGATTTAGAAAGATTTAAAGGAACTGAATTTTCAGTTCAATATTTTAGTGTAGAAAAACTTCTGGTCTGTTGTTAATGTTGTACTTGGAAAACTCAGGCTTTGTTTTTTATATGAATTTGCTAAATTGGCAATGGAAAGAGAGCAGGAGGAAACTCTCTGGGAAAAGAAATCACACTGCGATCCCTACGTTCTGCATGCGTGAACCCCCAGCTGATTGTGATCAGCAGTTTATATGTGATTAATATTTAATTTGATTGGTATAGTTTTTTCTCCAGATAAGCTAATTAAGGAACTTGATGGAAAGGACACCCTTGTGCATTAATGTAGCAGCTTTTTGGTTTCTGTAGGGCAGACTAAACCTTCCCGAGTTACAGATGAGATGAATTCAGCTTTCTCAACTGCATAGTGAAGAGACCTGAATTCCATGGCTTTGTTTTTTTGTCCCCAGACTGCCTGAAATTTGGGCTCAGATGATTGCTGCTATGCTGAGAACTATTTCATACATGATTAGGGTGATTGTGACAGATGCAAAGATAACCAGAGAGCTTCTATTTGCCCTTTCAGATGTCAGTAGACTGTGCATACTGAGAATCTGGTTACATTCCTGGGAGTTTTTGACTTCTCAAATAGACAAGATTTCTTATCAAAAGGGTTCAAAGCTTGCTTTTGCACATGGACTTCAGCACACCAATCAATACTTATTTTATCTTTAAACTCTAATACTGCCCTCACTGATTTAGATCTTGTTATTGTAGAGACCAGCTCAGGCACTTGGTCTGATAGTGCTGATGGAAGGGAGACGGAGCATTTAACTTCAGGCTGGGATTTCTCATGTTGTTCCGCCCAGGACCTACCAGCATTCACAGAAGGGGATTTTAGGTTGCTGTGTGAGGATGTTTTGTCCCTTCTTCTAAGTTTACAGTGAATTTACGATGGTTTTTGTATGTGGTTTTTTGAATATTCGAACACCTTGCAAAAATCTAAAAGAAGCAATAACAGTCTGATTTTTCACATGTGCTTCCAGGGTAATCATTAGCAAAGGGTGAATGTCAGGTCTGTTCTCCAGCAGCAGACCACTGCTGGAAGTGGATCCATTGGTTCAAAAGGCAGAAATACATTTCTCAATGCTGAAGTTCTTGCACCAAGACCTGGCTGGCCACTTATGAGGGGGATTGTTGTGGTTCAACCCCAGCTGGCAACCAAGCACCACACAGCCACTCACTCACTCCCCTCTGGTGGGATGGGGGAGAGAACCAGAAAGGTAAAAGTGAGAAACCTCGTGGGTTGAGACAAAGACAGTTTAATAGGTAAAGCAAAAGCCGCGCACGCAAGCAAAGCAAAACAAGGAATTCGTTCACTCTTTCCCATCAGCAGGCAGGTGTTCAGCCATCTCCAGGAAAGCAGGGCTCCATCACGCGTAACGGTGACTTGGGAAGACAAAAGGCCATCACTCCGAATGTCCCCCCCTTCCTCCTTCTTCCCCCAGCTTTACATGCTGAGCATGACGCCATATGGTGTGGGACATCCCTGTGGTCAGTTGGGGTCAGCTGTCCCGGCTGTGTCCCCTCCCAGCTTCTTGTGCCCCCCCAGCCTGTTCGCTGGTGGGGTGGGGTGAGAGTCAGAAAAGGCCTTGACTGTGTGTCAGCACTGCTCAGCAGTCACGAAAACACCCCTGTGTTATCAATGCTGTTTCCAGCACAAATCCCAACCACAGCCCCACACTAGCTACTGTGAAGAAAATTAACTGTTCCAGCCAAAACCAGCACAGGGATAATTATGTTAGCATCTTCAAAATTCATGTCTTAAGGCAGGAAAAGGTGTTCATTAGCTCGTTAGATGTATTTACTAATCCAAACCATGAAACAGCTTCCTGTGTGTACTTTGTGAAGACCAGAGGAATGAAACTCCTCTTAACATTCCTCTAACTTCCTTACGTCTATTGAAAGGCTCCATAATTTAGTGCCTTTCTCAAAGGCATAATTCATCATGGAAGAAAACACAGAAAAATAAAAGTGACCTTTCTGAAAGGTCAGTTCATGTTTATGCTTCAGAAACAGTCGTGAGTACAGGTTTGGAGCAAGACGAGGCTGTCCTAAAATAGCATTCCATTAATTGTTTAATCAGCCCATGCTTGTTATAGATTCGGCATATTCTGTAGACAAATCAGGTCAGAGGTAACAAGTGATTCAAAGAAAAAGAAAAAAACCCTACTGAGCTTTGGAAAACATGCTTCTTACAAGAAAAAAATCTGGAACAGAAGCAAACTCCTTGAATCTGGAAAATTAATAACCTGAGAAGGTTTCACAGGCAACCTAAAAGCCCAAGATTCCTGGATTCTCACCCATCTTCTTCAGATACCCTGACAAATGCATGTCAGCCCAGTGATTGCCTTTATTTTTCTCCTTTTTTGTTAGCGTGTGTCTGTTGTGCAAGCGATCTTTGTTATCTGTTTGGCTGCAGGACTTCAGTTAGGGCCTGTATCCCACCCCAAAAATGCTATCTCAAGGGAGAGCGCTTGTGACTATGGTGGCCTCCCTCCACCTATCATAAATATGTTAAAACATTGCATTACAGCCTTCATCTCTAGAGGACAACTCTTCTCTTTGGGAGCATGAATAAAAGGTATCTGTATTTATGTAGGCAAAACCGAGCAGTATTATAGAGACTGGCTATACTTTTAAACACAAAATGTTGACATCATGATTTTAGTAGACGCGCCCTGGAGGAGATTGTCTATGGATTACATGAGACCTGAGAGAAGGAATGGACGTGAAGAATTTTATTCATATATTGTTTTCAGCAATAGAGAAGCATCTACTTCTCCGCTGTCTGCTTAAATGCCCACCAGCTTATTTTTCTTCCGAGTGCGCCAGCCCTGACCAAGCTCTCCCCTCCCAGCGTGCACTGGAGCTTTGCCTCTGAATGCTTCTGCTGCACCGTCGTGATTTCTGTTCCAGGCACCTGAACTTTGTCAACTCTCCAGTTTAGTTTCCCAAATGACAAATGAGCTGGCAGCCTGAGGTGCAGCTAAGGAAGTAGCTAATTCCTAAGGGCTGCTGTTGAAAATGGGGAACGTGCACAGTCATTTCTCTTGACCATCAGTGCTGAGTGATGGTGGCATAAAGCAGGAAGCCTTTTGCATCTCGTGCATGGCAAAGCAGTGTTGTTATTCTGGCTGCATAGCTTGGCTTGTTATTGAGCACATGCTTTGCAGATTAGCCTGTTTGTATAGCCAATCGAACATGTGCTCCATTAAAAATTAAAACATCCTGTTTTAAGGATGGAGCAGGAGACATCAGCTGCCACTGTGTAGCAGACATGGAAAGCCCCCAGAGCCCATTACCATAGGTTACAGCAAATGTTAATCAGTGCCAATGCAGTTAAATAATGCAGTTCGTGCAGATGGCAGCTACTACATCTACTCACAGATGTGTCCTCAAGTCCCTGAGGTTGCTGTATCACAGGAGTTGTCGGGAACAGTCAGATGCGATGCTGACTGTAGGTATCACCTTTGTGTTTATGCCATATATACCAGCCAGAGGAAAGACAGCAATTGTTAGAACTGAGGAAAGAGTTCAGAAACTCACCAGAGGGTAGCATGGGGAAGTACCTGAACTCAAATAAAACAATAAGGAAATCTGTGTCCTTCACAAGTTGGTTTTTTTGCCGGGCATATTTACCTTCTGCACATACCAATCAGCATCTTAACATCATTAAATACCTGAATCCACAGCTCAGCTTTTGAACTTGTGGATGTTTGTGATCATTGCATATCATTATAGTCATTCAATGTGTACGGGAGGGCAGAGAAGATGTTATTAGCCTGCATGCGCCAGTCAAACTTCATTTGGGATTTTTGTATTCTTCCTCATCTCTGCAGAACTGACTCTGCAGTTGCAATTATAACCCTATTCACATCAGTCTCTAGGTCATGATACAGTACAGGTGTTCTCTGCCAGCTTGCCATATCGTCCTACCTCAGATGAAGTAATTTATATACCTTTTCAGCTGTTCATGCTCAGTATGTGTGTTTATGAAAAGGTGTGTGCAAATCTATGAGACATGCAAGAGTTTGCAGATGAAAGTATAAATATTGTTTCTAAGATGTGTCATGCTGTTCAGTATGTAGCAAGAGGAAAAACCGTTGCAAATCAAGAAGCTAAAAAGCATTTCTTTCTCTTTTTTCACATCTTTGGACATCCTTCATCATCTATTTCTATTTCAGGTCTGTGTCACTGGTAAAAGTTCTTGATCCCAAATCTGTGGATTTCTTAGCTCATAATGTCTCATTTTTTAAAAAAAGTTCTGTATGTATATATTGTGTTCTGGTGGAATAGCTTGAAAAATGAAAAATTTCAATCAGTTAAGCACTTGGCTTTTTCTCAGCTTTTGCTTAATTCATTGAGGACATGATCATTAAATATCAGTTTTCTAAAATACATAGATTCAAGGTATTCCCATTTCCTCAGGACTTCACCATTACTTTGAGTGCAAGTGTCTTGTCTGCAACGCACAGCGTTTAATGCTCTTCGTTACAATGTCTACATCTGTGTTTTATGTAGAACACCAGCTTAAAACGAACCATCTGCAATGAGCCTCGGTTGAGACATTTGGTTGTTACAACCATCTGATTTCTTGAACTTGCCATAAGACTGTCATACTTCACCCTCCTGTGCTGGTTCCCAGTCCCACTGTATGGCACACCGTGACTCTAGCCCGTCTTTTGCAAAGAGCTATTGTCGGGATTGGAAATTGTACAAGTGCAAGGAGGTTGGTATAGGGATCTAAGAGCATAATACATTTTGGTTGTTTAAATTTAGCTCTCAAGGCTATAAAATGGGACTTGGGACTCATGGGACTAATTTTTTCCTCAGTAGTTTCATCTTTTAACCATTAATTGTCAGATATGCAGTGTGGGATGAGCGTTCTGCTGTGACCATGCTTCTGTCAATTAATAATGGAACGTATCCAAAGTTTATCTGTAGCAATCATTCATACCATCTGGCAATACAAATTAGATGAATTTGAAAGCAGTCTACAAACAGGCATGTTGTTCTAGGGACTGCCATAATTATATCTATCAAATATAGAGAGAAAAAATGTATTTAATGCATTTTTAAATGGTGTGTTGAGATCAATATCCCCTTGAGACCAAGCTCCGTTTCCAGAGAAGAAGGGTAGCAGCACGGTTACGTAGCCTTCCCATGTGCTTGTATCAGCAATGCTCCCAGTGAGAACAAGCCATTTTTGGGAATGAGCAGGGGATTATTTTTTTTGCCCTTTGTGGCCCTGGCCTCATTCCCAAGCCTGACAACAGCGGTGCCAATTAGTAACAGACTGGGGACTGGCCAGAGATGACAAGGAACCAGTCACAGGACAGGTAGAAATGTTTTAAATGAGCCACTGGATCAAAGCAAAGTGAAGAAGTTGTTTGTATATGCAGAAGATAGCAGTCTTACTATATTTCACAGTATTTGAAGCCTGCTTAATATAGTCTCAGCTGATGGCCTGGACCCATCCTCCCCCACGTGCATGGATGGGGACTTTTGCTTTTCAGACCAGAGCGGTAGCGGGTCCTCCCAGCACCGTCAGGGCAGTCTCATGGCTCTAACTGCTATTAATGGACCATATGTGGTTGTCGCACTGACACTGATTAGGATGTGCAGCCCTCCAGCAGCATCTCTGGTACCGTTCCTGCACTAGGGTGTTTTGAGCCCCCTGGACCGGCTCCAAACACCCATGCAGTTGGGTTGCCTATGTGAGGATGGCTTTTATGGCTCCTTTGCCATAACTGCCTCAACGTGGAGAATCCGTGCAATGATGTGTTTGCGGCTTCTAGTTTAGGTCACTTCTTTCCTTAAGAAGACTTCTTCCGTGAAGACGGATGGCAGTCTCTCCTCCTGAACAGTGACCATAGATGAGCTTGCTTTGTGCCTCCTTGGCTGACTAAGCTGAATTACCGGAAGCGTTAGTCTCCGCACACAACCCGCGACGGTCTCTCCGGGAAGTCCATCCCATTGCCACTGTATCAGATGTAAAATCAAAGAAAAGACCTGGAAATGAAAGAAATGTGAAATATAGTTTATTCTCATAATTATAGATGAGGACTTCTACTGCATATGTGTATTCCCTTAGTAAAGCAGCTGTTCTGCCCTTAGAAGGATATTTATAGACTATTGAAGGTAAACAATCTTGACTTATTTCATATTGCTACTACATTTTCACCGAGTTTAACTACAATTTGATCAAGAAAGCTGCTTGCATGTCAGTTTTACTGATACAAGATACTTTTTCCTTGCTATTTCTGCTAAATAATCTCTGCTTAGTTTTAAATAAAGTATTTTGATATTAGTAAGTTCTTCTGAGTTTCAGTAGAGGAGTGAGTTGTTGTAATATGCAAAACCATTGGCAATCTTAGAGTCATTATCTTAACAGCCTCCATGATACAGTTTGAGGTTACTATTTGATTTGGGGCGGGGGGCGTTTCCTCTCTCGGTACTTATTTCCTGCCAATTTTCAACACTATGTAAATGGTTCAACATCAGGATTTTGACGTGTGTGATGAATTTCAGTGTTTTAAAGCTCACAGGGCATTTGCAGAAGTTTAGTCAATAGTTTATGAGTTATCCCACTCTTTCACTGCTATTTTGCTGCCAGTCTCCCAAGTTTGTGGTTGACTATGACGGCATTTATATTTACCTGGTAGACTAGCCTGTATCACAGTTATCACTGTATGTAGAAAACTAATGTTTAGGTGCTTTTTAAAATTAATTTTACTGCTTCTTCTTTGGTGTGAACTGATAGCAATATTTCTGAAGCAATTCTTTTTAGCTGATGAAAATCTATGGCAATTGGAAAATTACCTCTGATTTAATATACAGAATTGCTGAAGAAGTATTGCACAAAAAAACTTGAGACATCCAGTATGTAGTGTGTGAGCACAGAAATCAGTAGAACTGCTAAAGAACTGCTGTTGCTGACCAGATGATCCTGTGATCGGTAAGATGTGATTAACTGTTGCTGTAACCCTTCCCTGAGGAGCCTGCTGAGCCTGGTTCTGACCCGGTGCACCCTCTCTCCGGTGAGAAAGCTGCAGCATCCATGGCAAAGGTATTTTAGAAAAAACTGGGAACAAAGCAGCTGAACCAATTTAACTTCTCTCCCTCTACAATGTGCAGGTGTCTATTCTATTTAGGGCCCTGATCCAGTATCACTGAAGTCAATTATAACCTTTGTACTGATTTCCGTCAGCAGTGAATCAAGCTCTAAAATCTTATGAAACATTCATTGTTATGTTATCTGTCTAATTTCAGAAGAGGTGGAGTTATTCTGTGGTTCTACATATGAGTGCTAAATGCTTCTCATGTCTCCATTGGTGTCATACTTTATGCTTTGCCATGTGTTTTACAACCAGTAACAAAAGCATGATTGGAAATAGGTCCCATTAAGCTTGTTTGCGCTTATACTTATCAAATGCATTTTGGAAGGGGTTTTCACTGCTTTTTTTAGTTAGGGATTTAAAGGAAAACCAAACTGGTATTGTGAAAAACATTCCCTTCCCTTGGTTCCCCTTAAGCAGAGTAGTTAGTCTACATCTGTTTCTGCTTCTGATTTGCACAAAAAAAATCAGTGATTTCAATTTGCCAGTAGCACTTCTGCAGTACTGAAGGTGTGATATTAAGCAAAATATTTTTATTAGGTCAAGCCTAGCATGACCTGATTTGCTGCTAAGGCAAGCCACTAGTAATAATTCAGAGATGTCACTGCAAGGCTAAGTTTCTTTCTTTAAAACTTTTACTTTCCATCAATCAGTTAAAAAAAGAAACATTTTATTTTTCTATGTGCCACTCAGTGAACACGTAACTGATAATTTACAAATTTTAAGTACATTTATAATATATACATGCATATGCACACACATACACATATGTAATATAATACATAGATACATCCATCTGCATGTACATAGTTGCATGCATTTTATACACACACTTTTATTTATTTATTTTAAATGTCTTTTTAATATTTGTCTTTTTATATATGTATGTAAATACAATCCTTACACGGTTGGACACTTGAACACGCAGTTCCAGGAGGCTGTCAGTGTACTCATTAGTGGTTGAAATTCACATCTTAAAACAAAATTGCTGTATGCAACATGGACCCTACCAGGTATGCATATTAGTCCTGGGTGAACTCAGTGAAAATACTTGTTTGAACAGCGTTCACCAACAGAAGAGCTTCACAAGTGATACTTTCATGTGAAGAGCACAGAATGCTCTCCTGTACATGTATGTACTAAGCACCATTCACAAGCTTTAAGATGCAATCGAATTACATATAATCTCTTTCTCCTGGTAGGAAGCCTGATTCTCAGATAATCTGTATTAGAGAGTTTCAAAATTTAATTAAGAACTGATCAAAACTTGGCTGAGGATCTCGGGATTTTGCTCTTCATTTGTATGTACATAGCAAAAGCATACATTCAAAAAATTATATTGCACTGGGAATTCACAGCTTCAAGGTGACTTGTCAGAGATGACGGATTTCTTAAAGTCCCTCCTATTCTTTCATCAGCAAAATAGCTGTTAAGTTTTTAAGGTATTCATCTCGTATGTGCATGGCACTGTTGTGCTGTTAGGTGAAAAGGTTTAACTGTTTTCCACTCTTTAAGCATCGCTGTCTTATCTTCAGAGCTAACTCGGCATGTCTGAAGTCCTGGAAGGCAGGTGATTGATCAAGGAATTTAGGGAACAGCTCCCTTGATAAAGCCAGGGAGGATATTTCCTAAGAGGGGCAGTGGGAGTGAGGAAAGCATGAAACTTATTTAACAAGCAAGGCTTGAGTTGGATAATCTGCATAATATATCCACTGGCATTAAGTCTGTCATCTTTGCATTGCATTTCTTGTACAGATTTTGCAATAGCTGTCTTTCACTGTCGGTTCTAATAAAGAGCATTGGTCAGCTTAAATCCCCTGGGAGCACAGAGTTATGTTTTGTGAACTACATGTGCCTGAGGCCTCTCATGCATGATTTAAACTGCTTTGTAAATGTCGATAGGTGGAAAAGCATTAGATCCCTTGTAGATTTCTCCAAATCCTCAAAGATGTGTATACCATGTATAAACCATGCTACAGTTTCAAGTCCACTGCAATCTCTCCACTTGCCTAACTGGGTTTAAGGTATTGCCAGAAGCAAAATATCGGTATATACATGATTTGATCCAACCGGCCAATGAGACCCTTTATTAAGAAAACCTTTGCTCCTGTGGAAAGTCCCTTGTGATATTAAGTGGGCACACAGCATAAATGTTGGATGTCCTTCAAACTTTGTTGCTTTATACTGTCTTTAAAAAAAATAAAACAAAATGCATTTCTGCTTTGTGTGTGGAATCTGCCTTTAAATGGAGGACAAGCTCAGCCACAGGAAAGGTTCACATTTCTCTGCATGTTGGGGCAGAGGTGGAAACAGGACTTTGTAGGTTATGAAAGAAGTCAGCTTTTAATTAGGAGTGCACTGTCTATTGGCAGAAGCCACTGACTATACGAAATAAATAAGAATCTGTTACTAATGAGAAACTGTGGGGGCCTCAGACGGCTCTGGGGATTGGTAATGTAGGTCACTGGTTTGCAGCCGCACGAGGAGCCGTTGCCATCTGACGCCTGTTCGGTAACCTGCGTGGAAGGAGTCCATTGGGTGCCAGCCCAGTTTCCCGCAGGCAGGTGTACACATTGCACAGCCGCTGCTGCGGCTGGCGCTCTCGATGGCAGGCCTGGCAGAGGGACCAAGCACTGAAGGGACTCTCAGTTACTGAACTGGCCGCTCACCCCAGGTACAGTTCCTCCAGGTCAGGCTCAATGCATGCTGGGGACAGTGTGAGGAAGGTAGCGCAGACGCTGCTGGGTTTGCTGACGTGCAGGGGGAGCCAGCTGCCAGGGTTGTCACTGAGGACAATCTCATGAGCACTAAATTAGCTGAGAAAAACAGGTTAATGAAAGTATTCAGCTATTAGTGAAATTCATCACTGTGGCCAAGGGTAAGCATGACACTTGGGTACCAGTAAATTGCTATTTTGAAACTTATGGGCTGGAAAGGTTTTGATTTGTTCTTCAATTCAGGGGATAAATACCATCTTCATCCTCTTTTCAAATTCATGGGGGAAAGATCCATGCCCAGCTTTAAAAGACAGAGGCCCCACCTCCGGCTCAAAAGTCCTTGAGCTGCAAAAAGTGTGTTGTAGGGAAGGATGAATGTGTGCTTGCCGGGTGTATGCTGCTACATGTAGGAGACAGGGTATTGAGCTGGTTGGCCTTCTTGTGTCATTGATTTGTCTCTCTCATCTGAGCTATTTTTTAAGCAGCCAGCCACATTTGTGTACCTTGAGTTATCTGAGGTGGGCTCTTTCTGTTTTCTTAGCAATGCAAAAAGTTATATTCTTTGTGTCCAGCTCTTTATGTTCAATTATTCATTCTTTATTTTCAATGTAAAAAGTTAATCTGTGTAGTTGAGTCCATGCTTTGTGCTTTTAGTTGTACTTCACTGTTGTATGATGGCAGTGTGTGGTCTTTTCCTGGATGGAGAACAGAACAGCTCAACCAACCATCAGTTTGTGGGGTCAGTTGCTACCTATAAAGCACGCAGGGAACTGCTGGCTTCAAGCATGTGTTGGGGTCCAGAGCAAGACTCCAGCTGGCAGTAACCAGGTTAAGCATAAGATCAACCATGGTCTTGTTTCTCTTTCCTGATCATCCATGGACAAAGAGCTGCATCTCATCACCAGGAGCATGCATAGGCTGATAGAGCAGCAGATCATAGAATCATAGAATAATTTGGGTTGGAAGGGACCTCTAAAGGTCATCTAGTCCAACCCCCCTGATGTGGGCAGGGACATCTTCAACTAGATCAGGTTGCTCCGAGCCCCGTCCAACCTGACCTTGAATGTTTCCAGGGATGGGGCATCCACCACCTCTCTGGGCAACCTGGGCCAGTGCTTCACCACCCTCAGCGTAAAAAATTTCTTCCTTATCTCTAGTCTAAATCTCCCCTCTTTTAGTTTAAAACCATTACCCCTTGTCCTGTTGCTACAAGCCTTACTAAAAAGTTTGTCCCCATCTTTTTTATAAGCCCCCTTGAAGTACTGATAGGCTGCAATAAGGTCTCCCCGAAGCCTTCTCTTCTCGAGGCTGAACAACCCCAACTCTCTCAGCCTTCCTTCACAGTAGAGGTGTTTCATCCCCCTGATCATTTTTGTGACCCTCCTCTGGACCCGCTCCAACAGGTCTGTGTCTTTCTTATGCTGAGGGCTCCAGAGCTGGAGGCAGTGCTGCAGGTGGGGTCTCAACTAGAGCAGAGTAGAGGGGCAGAATCCCCTCCCTCGACCTGCTGGCCACGCTGCTTTGGATGCAGCCCAGGATACGATTGGCCTTCTGGGCTGCGAGCGCACATTGCTGGCTCCTGTCCAGCTTTTCGTCCACCAGTACCCTCAAGTCCTTCTCGGCAGGGCTGCTCTCAACGCCTTCATCCCCCAGCCTGTATTGATACTGGGGGTTGCCCTGACCCAGGTGCAGGACCTTGCACTTGGCCTTCTTGAACCTCATGAGGTTCACACGGGCCCACTTCTCCAGCTTGTCCAGGTCCCTCTGGACGGCATCCCGTCCCTCTGGTGTGTCGACTGCACCACTCAGCTTGGTGTCATCTGCAAACTTGCTGAGGGTGCACTCGATCCCACTGTCTATGGCATTGATGAAGATACTAAACAGTACTGGTCCCAATACGGACCCCTGCGGGACACCACTCGTCACCAATCTCCATCTGGACGTTGAGCTGTTGACCACTACCCTCTGGATGTGACCATCCAACCAATTCCTCATCCACTGGACAGTCCACCCATCAAATCCATATCTCTCCAATTCCAAGAGAAGGATGTTGTGGGGGACCGTGTCAAAGGCCTTACAGAGGTCCAGACAGACGACATCTGTAGCTCTTCCCTTGTCCACTGATGTAGTCACTCCATCACAGAAGGCCCCTAGATTGGTCAGGCAGGACTTGCCCTTGGTGAAGCCATGCTGGCTGTCTCGAATCACCTCCCTGTCCTCCATGTGCCTTAGCATAGCTTCCAGGAGGATCTGTTTCATGATCTTCCCAAGCACAGAAGTGAGACTGACTGGCCTGTAGTTCCCTGGGAGATGACCCTTCCCAATTCAGAACTGCAACAAAAAAGCTGCTATCTCCTGATTTCTACTGCAAAAGGGACCCAGGACTCCTCATGTCATTTGAGGTCTTTCTGGACCTCTGTTTTGCCTGCAGTAGTGTCTGGTATTACCTGACAGTTCAGCAATGGTATGGGATCTACCACATTATTCTCACCATTCTGGTTTCCTATTGCCTTGGCTCATGATCCCACCCTCCATTCCTCTCCACTGACCTCTGGGCTGTGTTTCCAAAGCTGTTTACAAATTTTCAGATATTCTGTTTTTATCAGCAGAAACTTCTAAGGGTGTTGAATGGCTCCTCAGAGAGCTGATGCATACTGCAGAGTGCTGGTCAGGTCTTGTATAACTCCCTGATGTCCAGTAACTGAGCTTTGCTATCATCATGGCGTTTGGAAGCCACAGTTCCAACATCCCTGCCTTTGAGTTCCTTTCAAAGCTCAACCATTCTGGCTGAAAACTTGGTTCACACGTATAATAGGTATCAAAGAGAGAGGCTCTCATTTTATCGCAGCACCTATTTGAGCTCTGGGATTCCCCGGGGAACGGCTGGCTTTCTGCGTGCATTTTGCAAAAGGTGGCTTTGGTCTAAGGTGACTTTGTGCTATGTTGCTTTCAACATCTTGAGGACCAAGAACTTTTTCTCTTTATTTCCTTTTGCAAACACAGCCATTGCTGTTGCCAGGATAGCGACTCGCCTGCCCACAAAGCTTCCCGTGCCCGTCGCTTACATCATCAGGCAGCGTCTTCTGATCTCGAAGGAACTGTATTCCACTGGTTTCAGAGACTAAACATTGCATTTGCTGTTCAATATTGGTTATCCTTCAGTGGTTCATGGAGACAAGCAGAACTGCTATTTATAGATTTACTTTCTGTCTCTAGTTCAGTGCAGTCAGTTCTGACACACTGTCCTAGTAATCTGATCAGCCATGCTGCTTTTAAATGCAGGGCTAGGCCTTGGCCTCTGTCGGGAGGGTGACAGCTGTCAGATACAGATAGTAGGCTACAGATCCTGGCTGCTAAAACCCACTCATTCATTCCTGTTACAGATCATTGCCCACAGCTTGAAACCATGCTTTACAGTCCGCCGATTAGCTGGCAAGAGATCTACATACTGTATTAGCAAGGTCAGCCAGTGAGATAAAGGCTAAAACCTCAGCCCATCAGAACTATTTTTAAGCAGATAGCCACATGTACTGGCTGCTTGTTTATTTTCTTCCCTGCCCCATTATATCATGCCAGTACAATTAGCGAAAAAATAAACGGTAAAAAAGATATACTCTTGCAGATTCTCCTTCTTTATAGTTCAACCCGGTGGTGGTGGGACACAGATCTGTTGGGGAAACGTCATGCACTCAACTGCTTGCTTGTGCTTGGAGACCTGAGCTACTTCTACATTCCTTCTTGTTTCTTAAAATAGGGTAGTTGGTTTCTTTTGCAGGACAGCACGATAAAGTTCAGTTTGAAGCTACCATTGCTCAACTGGTTGGAAGATTTTTGCTCTGTAAGTTATTAAAGTTTGTGCATGAGTTCACTTGGAGTCCCAGAAAGAGGAATGGGTTGTCTCTTGTCTGTGTGTTATTTCAAAATGTATGTACTTCCCAGGCAGGAAGAGTATTTGGGTTTAGATATGGATATTTTGCTTTTGATCATTTCTGAATTAGGGGGCTTGAGATGCACATAGTAGGATTTGGAAAGCAAATTTGGTATCTCTCAAGGAGAGAGACAAGGAAAGAGCTACTGAACATCGTGAACACTGTGTCACCTTCTTGCCTTTTCACCAAATAAAAGACTCATGGCATTGTTTGTTTCACCCCATTGCTATTCTTACTTGCCAGCTTCAGCTTGCAAACCATGAACAAGTTTGCTGTTTTTTTCTCAGATCTGTAGGAGTGCTCTTATGACCCAACCAAACTGTATGTCAGTTGAGCTAATGAAAGTTATTTCCCTTTTTTATAAGAAGGCAGTACTTGGAGGAAGTGTCTGTATCCCCTGAAATGTTGGGTTTGAGTGCTCATAGACAGTCTAGCATTGTGGAACCATGACCCATGACTGGGGCGATCTGGTGCTATTATGAAGCATAGGATATTATTATGTACCTGTATTATATTAATGAATTTAAGACAGATTAACAGTTGTCATTGCCAGTCCAAACTGAACTATGCATTAAAGTTCTATGTGACGCCTTTCTTGAATTTTTGCA